>NC_057798.1:227505477-227534659 GCF_018294505.1 Triticum aestivum
GTAGTAATTAATTTTGTTCATAGAATTTTAATGATTTTTTTGTTCATAGTATTTAGAAAAAGGAAAAAAAATAAGAAGTAGTTTATATATAGTTGAACTAGCTAGTTGATTTAATAAACTAATTTATTTTACTATATATAGAAGTAGTTTGTTTTTAGTAAGTACTACTTATTTATTTATAGTAAGTGCTTAGTAGTTGAACTAGATAGTTGATTTAATTAATAAAACTACTTTTATTTAACTATATATAGAAGTAGTTCCCGCGTCGACGTTGGCGATGCCTATCCCGCATCCTCGTCGTCGTCGACTCGGTGGTGGAGGCCTTCTTAATCAGGGCCATGTTCGGGACTGGGCTCCGCCGGGTTGGTATTGGGAGGTGCTACCTTCCGGGGGACGTAGGTTGCTGAGGAGGCAGCCCGTTGTTGACCCGATCCTTGTTTGGTGGCGGTCACGTGGGCCAGTGACGGTGGTGAGGCATCCGGACACCGTGGAGGTGGTACGTCACCGTGTCAGCGAGGAGGATGAGCACGTCCGTCGCTACATGGTTGCATTGGAGGGGAGGTTCGACAATACCTGGCAGGTTCTTCAGGGATCTCACTGGAGCTATGATCCTGTGATGGTTCCTTATCTTTGGGTGTCCACCGCCCACGTCGATACCCGTCGGGCGCTACGGTTCTAGTTGTATTAGTGATAATATTCGACGATGTACGGACACCAAGAGATGATGTACTTTTGCTTATAATTATTGAATGCATGCTAATTTGAATACTATACTTTATTTTATGATTTGGTTTTGCTTATTTTATGATTTGGTTTTGCTTATTGAATGCTCATATTGGATAAGTTCTCCTTCATTCCCGTGTGCTAGACAATTTGGTATAATAATGCATTCAGGAATGAAAGAGGAGCTACGTACATCGATTATCGATAGTCAACCCGTGATTCATAATAATGATCTAATTTAATATTTGAATTATGAACGTAGACCGGAAATGTCGTACTCATCGGACGACGAAAACCGCCCGGGGGAGTGCGACTGGTGCCACGACGACCGAGGTATCTGCGACAGGTTCATTGAGCTGGACGAAGATCGGCGCTTCAGCATTAAGCTCGAGGAGACCTGCGATGTTCATATGGTACGCAACGACGACAATAGTTTTTTTCGTAATTAAGCACGACTTCAACTATTTTAACGTGTATTTTTCATCTTTTCCAATTGGACTAGCTTATCCCATGCTTTTCAAGATGCTATGTCTTGGAGAGGATGGGTTTTGAAGACCATGAAAGTTTCGAAACCAAAAAAATTATCCTAAGTACCCATCATGGTGTGGATTTTCAAGTAAAGCTGTACAATGCTCAGAGTGTAACCCATTTTGGTTGCAAAAATTGGGATGCATTTTGCAAGATGTATGGTCTTGATGAGGGTATGCTTGTCACCATGGATCTTGGTGATCCTACAATCGAGCAAGAGACACCTTCAATTTGGGTCCTTGGGGATACACCTCCAATTCTTCCCTCATGTGAGCTAAACATAGTTATTAAGTAATTTATATTGTTTATTTCAAAATATATAGTTGACAACTTATCTCCATTGACAGCTTATTTTCATTCTTCAAAGAATGTGCGGAAGATGGTAGACAGAACATACTACACCGAAAGCTCCGAATTAACTTATCAGGAGAAAAATCATCTGGTCGGATTTTGTACTGATCTTGAGAATTACAATATCTACAATCAAACTCCTCAACATTATGGTCAATACGTGCCACTAGTGCACGTGTTGAACTACGGTAACTACCATGGAGATACCCTGGTAAGATTATTTTTTACTATTACAACATCCGTGCATCTTTTTGCACACTTCTAAAACTAGTACATCATTGCTAACTACGAAGTTATTACTATGTTTTTCAACAGATAATCTCGAATGATTGTGTGCCTCATCTGATGTATACGCATGGTAGCCTTCATGTTTTGAACATACAACCAGGTCGTCCTACGAATCTCAACTGTCCATACCGGGTTTCTAAAAGAAGTGGAGACATAACAATCAAAGAATGGAAAAAATGTATGGACAGTCGTAAGGAGCTTCTTGGAAGCAATAAGCAGCGAAGGGCAAGAATTGGAGACAGGATGATCGCCATTCTTCATAATGGAGAGTCAGGGTCTATATTGTTTTATGCTATTTTACCTTAAGGGTGTTTAGGTCCTACCTGATACTGATGATCATGTGCTAAGAACAATTATGTGGGGTTGGGTTCGATGACTATGAGGATGATGATCGTATGACTTATTATTAATAACGAGTAGAAGTTGTATGATGATGCATGATTAGTAGGACTTGTTATTATATATATATGATGATGTATGATGCAAGCATGCATGAGCATGTTATATCTGCGGGTGCAATGAACATAGCAGCAGCGTTGATAAACCAAGGACGAAGATATAAGAGAGGACACTTCTCTCTATTAGCTAGCTATATAACAACCTAAAAATAACCCCCAAAACCCCTAAAGCAGCCACTTTTGTAAAAAAAATGACTTTTGGTCCCGGTTGGAGCCACCAACCGGGACCAAAGGCCCCCTGACTGGGCTCGGCGCACAGGGCCACGTGGAGGCACATTGGACCGGTTCATGTTTGAACCGGGACTAATGGGTGGAGGCATTAGTAACGACCCATTAGTCCCGGTTCATGAACCGGGACTAAAGGCCCTTACGAACCGGGTCTAATGGGTGGTTTTCTACTAGTGCAAGCATCTAAGCTTGGGGATGCCCCGGAAGGCATCCCCTCTTTCTTCAACAAGTATCAGTATGTTTTCCGATTCGTTTCGTTCATGCAATATGTGCAAGTCTTGGAGCGTCTTTTGCATTTAGTTTTCATTTTTCTTTTATGCACCATGCTGGTATGAGATAGTCCTTAGTTGATTTATAGAATGCTCATTGCACTTCACTTAAATGTTTTGAGTATGGCTTTATAGAATGCTTCATGTGCTTCACTTATATCATTTGAAGTTTTGATTGCCTGTTTCTCCTCACATAGAAAACCGCCATTTGTAGAATGCTCTTTTGCTTCACTTATATTTGTTAGAGCGTGGGCATATCTTTTTAGAAAGAATTAAACTCTCTTGCTTCACTTATATCTATTTAGAGAGATGACAGGAATTGGTCATTCACATGGTTAGTCATAAAATCCTACATAAACTTGTAGATCGCTGAATATGATATGTTTGATTCCTTGCAATAGTTTTGCGATATAAAGATGGTGATATTAGAGTCATGCTAGTGGGTAGTTGTGGATTGTAGAAACACTTGTTTTGAGGTTTGCAAGTCCCGTAGCATGCATGTATGGTAACCGTTGTGTGACAAATTTGAAGCATGGGGTGTTTCTTTGATTGTCTTCCTTATGATTAGCGGTCGGGGACGAGCGATGGTCTTCTCCTACCAATCTATCCCCCTAGGGGCATGCGTAGTAGTACTTTGCTTCAAGGGCTAATAAACTTTTGCAATAAGTATATGAGTTCTTTATGACTAATGTGAGTCCATGGATTATACGCACTTTTACCTTTCCATCATTGCTAGCCTCTTCGGTACCGTGCATTGCCCTTTCTCACCTTGAGAGTTGGTGCAAACTTCGCCAGTGCATCCAAACCCCGTGATACGATATGCTCTATCACACATAAACCTACTTATATCTTCCTGAAAACAGCCACCATACCTACCTATCATGGCATTTCCATAGCCATTCCAAGATATATTGCCATGCAACTTCCATCATTATCATATACATGACTTGAGCATTCATTATCATATTGCTTTGCATCATCGTAAGATAGCTAGCATGATGTTTTCATGGATTATCCTTTTTTGATGTCATTGCTATGCTAGATCATTGCACATCCCGGTACACCGCCGAAGGCATTCATATAGAGTCATATCTTGGTTCTAGTATCGAGTTGTAATATTGGGTTGTAAGGAAAATAAAAGTGTGATGATCATCATTATAGAGCATTCCCCATAAAAAATATTAAAAAGAAAGAAAAAAAGAGAGATAGGCCAAAGAAGCCTAAATAAAAAAAAGGGGGGGCCAAAGAAGCCCGCAAAAAAAAGAAAAAAGAAAAAAAGAAAAGGGGCAATGTTACTATCCTTTTACCACACTTGTGCTTCAGAGTAGCACCATGTTCTTCATATAGAGAGTCTCTTATGTTGTCACTTTCATATACTAGTGGGAATTTTCATTATAGAACTTGTCTTGTATATTCCAACGATGGGCTTCCTCAAATGCCCTAGGTCTTCATGAGCAAGAAAGTTGGATGCACACCCACTTAGTTCCAGTTTGAGCTTTCATACACTTATAGCTCTTAGTGCATCTGTTGCATGGCAATCCCTACTCCTCGCACTGACATCAATTGATGGGCATCTCCATAGCCTGTTGATTAGCCGCGTCGATGTGAGACTTTCTCCCTTTTTGTCTTCTCCACATAAACCCCCACCATCATATTCTATTCCACCTATAGTGCTATATCCATGGCTTGTGCTCATGTATTGCGTGAGGGTTGAAAAAGCTGAAGCACGTTAAAAAGTATGAACCAATTGCTCAGCTTGTCATCGGGGTTGTGCATGATGGGAGCATTTTGTGTGACGAAAATGAAGCATGGCCAAACTATATATTTTATAGGGATAAGCTTGCTTTGGCCTTGTTGTTTTGAAAAGACATGATTGCTTTATTAGTATGCTCGAAGTATTATTATTTTTATGTCAAATGATAGAATATTGCTTCGAATCACTCGTGTCTTAATATTCATGCCATGATTAGATATATGATCAAGATTATGCTAGGTAGCATTCTACATCAAAAATTATCTTTTTTATCATTTACCTACTCGAGGACGAGCAGTAATTAAGCTTGGGGATGCTGATACGTCTCCGTTGTATCTATAATTTTTTATTGTTCCATGCCAATATTCTACAACTTTCATATACTTTTGGTGACTTTTTATACTATTTTTTGGGACTAACATATTGATCCAGTGCCCAGTGCCTGTTCCTGTCTGTTGCATGTTTTATGTTTCACAGAAACCCCATATCAAACGGAGTCCAAACGGGATAAAAACGGATGGAGAATTATTTTGGAATATTTGTAATTTTTGGGAGGAAGAATCAACACGAGACGATGCCCGAGGTGGCCACGAGACAGGGGCCCACGCCCACTCCATGTGGGCGCGCCCCCACCCTCGTGGGCCCCTCGTAAGGCGGTTTATGCCCTTCTTTGGCCGCCAGAAAGCTAAATTTTGGAAAAAGATCTGCACGAAGGTTTCAATCCAAATGGAGTTACGGATCTCCAGATATAAAAGAAACGGTGCCAGGGCAGAATTCCAGAACGCAGAAACAAAGAGAGATAATGAGATAGATCCAATCTCGGAGGGGCTCTCGCCCCTCCCACACCATGGGAGCCAAGGACCAGAGGGGAAACCCTTCTCCCATCTAGGGAGGAGGTCAAGGAAGAAGAATAAGAAGAAGGGGGCTCTCTCCCCCTTGCTTCCGGTGGCGCTGGAGCGCTGCCGGGGGCCATCATCATCATCGTGATCTTGACCAACACCTCCTCCATCTTCACCAACATCTCCATCGCCTTCCCCCATCTATATTTAGCGGTCCACTCTCCCGCAAGCCGCTGTACCCTCTACTTGAACATGGTGCTTTATGCTTCATATTATTATCCAATGATATGTTGCCATCCTATGATGTCTGAGTAGATTTTCGTTGTCCTATTGGTGATTGATCAATTGCTATGATTGGTTTGAGTTGCATGTTTTATTATTGGTGTTGTGCTATGGTGCTCTCCGTGTCGCGCAAGCGTGAGGGATCCCCGCTGTAGGGTTTGCAATATGTTCATGATTTTCTTAGGGTGGGTGGCGTGAGTAGGTTGTTTGCGTATGGGATAAAGGGGACTTGATACTTTAATGCTATTGTTGGGTTTTACCTTAATGATCTTTAGTAGTTGCGGATGCTTGCTAGAGTTCCAATCATAACTGCATATGATCCAAGAAGAGAAAGTATGTGTGACACCCCAAAATTTTAACTTTTGTTTTGTTGATTAAAATTTTGCCAGGAAATTAAAACTTATATTTTCTGGGCTCCCTTTTGATTTTTGTACCTTTTTCTCCCTTGCTATTATGGAGGTTTTCCCAAAGTGAAAACTTTTCAAATATGTTATTGGACTTGTTTAACCTCTCAAGAAAAACTTTTCTTTTATTAGTAGAACTAATTACATAATTAATTTGCTTGATCTTTATTTTCTTGAAAAATGGTTTTTCAAGGTTATATGGCCATATTTGAACTATAACCATTTGATAAATTCACTTAAAAATCCCACCAGAATTTGGAGATGTCATGTGATGTTTTTAAAACACTTTTATGCAAAAATATATTTCTTCCCTTGGATATTTTGAGTTCTACACCAAGTTTTCAAATCTAGCCCAGAGGACAGTTTTGCTCTACAACCTTTTTATATATTTCTTTAAAACTTCTACCAAAATTTTGGGATGTCAGTAGGAGCATATTATTCAGCTTTATGCAAAAAACCAGCTATGTTCTTTGAAAAATTTGAGTGAATCATCCTCATTTCCATTCTGGTCCAACTTGAGGTTTTGTACTACAACTATATTTTAACTTGCTCCTTTTGCTGTGATTCCTTTTCCTACTTGTAGTACACCTTACTAAACCCCTATGTCCAGGAGCATGCACCCATTGGATCATTTTTGGTTCATGAAGTGATGCCATTTGTCTTCTGTCCAAAATTGAAGTTTTGCAAAACTTGCACTAACAAGTTTCTCCTTTTAACAAACTAACCTCACCACCCTCTCTTTCAACTAAAGAGACCCCACTCTGGAAGTTTTGGCCACCCCAAGAGATGCCTAGGTGCATGTGGCATTTTGTCGAGCACCCTGTAGGCATGACCAGTTTTGACATGAGTCTTAGCTTGCACTGTGATCTTGCTTTCCTTGCCCAACTACCTTGTCCAATAGACTCCTAGCTACTCATAACCTAGGTCTGCTATTTCCCAACCTCACCCAAGACCTCTAACACGCCCTGACATTTCGTCGAGCACGTCCCGTGCGTGCTCTGGGTGCGAGCAGAGCGCGCGTTTTGCACGTGCCGCGCCCGAGCCGCCACGTCGCGCCCCTGGTTTTGCCCACGCCACAGAGCCGCGCCACGCACTCCCCCTTCTCACCAGAACGCGCCAAGCAGCCCTGGTGCCCCGCAGCGCGCCTCTGCCAGGTCGGTGCCGCCCAGGCCTCTCCCGCTCGCCACCTGCCCCTGGAATAGCTCATCCTCATCCTCTCGAGTGTCCCCTAGCTCTCGTCATCGCCACGATGCCCTGATGCTACAGGGAGGCGGTTCACCGACGACCTTATCCACGGTCGCCGCAAACCGACCTCGTTGTGCTATATAAGAGGCCCCCGAGCACGTTCCGTTCTAGAGGCAGCCTCAGAATGCTCCCCTAATTCTCCCGAGGCAGCCAATCGACCCGGGGAGGTCTTCTTCCCCATCTCCGGCAACCGCAGCCGCCGCCACTTCCCCGGCCATTCTGGCGCCACCAGAGCCTCCCCCTCTCCACTCTCTTCACCAAGAGCTTCATCTCCCCCTCGTGAATCCATCCCCTGCTCAATTTTGATCGGGACTCACTGCGGGAGAAAAATCACTTTGCCCGACGACCACCGTCTGCCGCGAAGCTCACCGCCGGCAGCTCCGTCCACCCCAGAGTCCATATCAACCACCGGTGTGACCATCTTGATCCCCTGAGCATGCAGATGGCCTCTATTCTCCGAACGGTGCCGTCATTTGCCGGCGAGCCTCGCCGGAGCCCCGCCTCTGTTTCGGCCGGAGGAGGCGACGCGCGCGTGGACTGGTCAAACCTAACCAGTGGGCCAGGCGGGTCCACTGTCAGCGACCCAGTGCCGATGCACGCGGGCATAAGTGGAAATGTATTTTTAGAATACGCCTTCGACGTGGTCAGTGCGAATCATTTTTCTTTTTCTGTTCTATTTTCTTTTTAGAAAACAGATTTTGACCACAACTTTGACTAGCTGTAACTTTTTAAATATAACTCCAAATGGATTGATTCTTTTTCCTACCTCTCCCAAATATTGTCTAGTTTATTTTCATATTTATTTCAAAATTTTCCAAGCAACTTTTTTGTACTATTTTCAAACTATGTGTTAATTTAAATATTTTCAAAATAGGATTTTGGAGAGAGGCAGAAAACTTTCAAAAGTTTTGGAGTGCACCCTGCCTTTCCACATATTGAAGGCAAGAATTCTGAACCCCGGCATAATATTATTGGTGTGTTCGTTGACACGTTTATAACACCACCTCATTTCGAAGGACTTGTTTTTTCATGTGATATGATCATTTGCATGGATGCATATTAGTGATTTCCATGCTGTTGGAAATGAACACACTTGTGATGATAATCATCCTCATGTGCCTTACATGCATGCCGGAAGGAATCCGGGAAAGCCTCTGCCTTGGGTAGGCGTGAGCTTGTCGCTGGTCTCCGTCGGGACGGTTATGTCCGGTATGGCATAGTAAGGTATAATGAGCGGTGATTCTGTTGGTTGAAATATAATTGTTATGCATGTCATGCAGGAAATTATAAACCTCCTGAGTCGACCGTGGATCGAGTCTTGTTCCAGTAACCCCCACACTTGTTTTGTGCTACCACTTGTCCCTGCCACAGGTAGGGTACGGTTCAGTAATTTGTCAACCCCTTTCTAGCACACACCGTACAGAGGGGCCGGGATGAGGGTACCAAGGCCATGGATTAAAGCCAGTCATCCGGTCAGGGGGCATGGGTGTTTCGGTTGTAGCCGAGGGGATAGCTTCCCCAGTTTTGCGTGTGGTATAAATTTTGTGATCCCATGCTAATCAAGGTTGTAGCCTCCCCACTTAGAGTTTTGCTTAACAGTGTCGTGGGTGATTCCAGACACCGGTAAGTTAAGCTGGTGTGTGCAAGTCAGGTGTGTTTTCATTTAAAAGACCATAGACGGAATTAGTCTTGATGGGCTAAAGGAATCCGTTACTCGTGGGTAAAGAGTACACCCTCTGTAGAGATTAAACCTATTCGAATAGCCGTGTCCATGGTTAAGGACTACAGTCTGGGTTGGGTCAAGTGTCGGTCTTCGAAGGAGAAACTACTAAACCAGAACTTGGATCATGATTTGTGACTTGTGATGATTATGATGATTATTATTATGGACTAACCCCTTTATATTATTTGAAGTATTGAGTATCCCTGGGACAGTTCTACCTCCTGGATATTCATTGTGATTATTTTTCTTATAAGCCCTTTATGTGGTGTCGCTCAGACGCCCGACTGTGGCATGCTTGTTATTTTCTTATAAGCCCTTTATGTGGTGTCGCTCAGACGCCCGACTGTGGCATGCTTGTTATTTTCTTCATAAGCCCTTTATGTGGTGTCGCTTAGACGCCCGATTGAGGCAGGCTTCATATCATGGCCCTTTCGAGGCGTCGCTTCAGACACCCGATCGGTGCATGTTATTTCTACCCCATTATTGCATATTCATGTTGCATATAAATAACTTGCTTGCATGCACCAGAGATTTTATTTTATGACTGACAATGTGATCATAGAATATTTCAGTGCACGATTATCATTTATATTATACCCGTGTTCATAATGTTTGCGAGTACATTCAAAGTACTCACTGGCTTGTCCCTGGTTATTGTCTTGGCCAGATTTCTTGCTTGGAGAGGAGCGACGTGATGACAGCCACGGAACATAAGCAACGATGATAGCAGCCTCGTGAAGATAGGAGTTAACCTGGTCAGCTGTTCCTGTTGGGAAATGGAGTCCCCTAGACGCCGATGATTTCAGACCGCTTCCGCCATCAACCACTAGAACCATTTGTTGTACTCACAGGCCATAATGGTCTTGTACTACATATGTTGTATTTGCTTGGAATTTATATATCAAGTTGGTGCCTCATCAGCTAACAGTTATCCTGGGGCTGGTGAGCACAACGGCCATTTTCTGGAAATTAATACCCGGAAAAACCGGTCGTGACAAGCTTGGTATCAGAGCCAGGCTGACCATTGGCTAATCCTATCTTAGCCAGGTCGAAAAACTTAGGCATACCAACCCACCAGACACTAACCAAAACCCCAGCCAAGCTTCCTGTGCAAGATAGCCACACAGTGACCATGACACTTTTGGCAGTCGGTGCCCAACCTATCAGCCTAGCATGTCGATCACGCGCCAGTAATCTGTCTTATTCGCAAGCGTGTGAAGGAAGACTCCGTTCCCTTTTTCTATAAAAAGGGCATGCTAGCCTCAACACAGTACAGACCCGGCCATCAACCAAAATACCTTGATGACCCCAGAAGTACTTCGTCATCTTTTGGGAGCACACTCCAACAGGATTGTGGCCAACAATCCCCAAGATGGTCATCATTGCTACCCCAAACCTGTAGCCTCTCAACCCCCTCCAACAGATCATGACGGTGAAAACCATGGAGAAACCTCGACGTCCGCGAGGCAAGCCCGCTTAGATATGAACGAGGTAGACTAAAATCGCTCGAATAATACCGAGTCTTAGAATGACCTCGCCTTGTAATCTTATGACCCTGTGTCACCGTAATTAAATGTTGTTTGCTCGTGCGCTCCTATTTTTAATAGTAGCCATGCATGAGTATGTTGATGTGCGATTGCATTTTTTTTATCCCAGGCGTAGCTGCCAACCTCGACGACGCAAGTTTGTGCTATGAATAAATCTTTTGATTCCAGCTCACAGGAAAGAATTTTTTTAAACAACTCTTAACAAATCTCGAGGACGAGATTTTCTTTTAAGGGGGGTAGTGTTGTGACACCCCAAAATTTTAACTTTTGTTTTGTTGATTAAAATTTTGCCAGGAAATTAAAACTTATATTTTCTGGGCTCCCTTTTGATTTTTGAACCTTTTTCTCCCTTGCTATTGTGGAGTTTTTCCCAAAGTGAAAACTTTTCAAATATGTTATTGGACTTGTTTAACCTCTCAAGAAAAACTTTTCTTTTATTAGTAGAACTAATTACATAATTAATTTGCTTGATCTTTATTTTCTTGAAAAATGGTTTTCAAGGTTATATGGCCATATTTGAACTATAACCATTTGATAAATTCACTTAAAAATCCCACCAAAATTTGGAGATGTCATGTGATGTTTTTAAAAAACTCTTATGCAAAAATATATTTCTTTCCTTGGATATTTTGAGTTCTACACCAAGTTTTCAAATCTAGCCCAGAGGACAGTTTTGCTCTACAACCTTTTTATATATTTCTTTAAAACTTCTACCAAAATTTTGGGATGTCAGTAGGAGCATATTATTCAGCTTCATGCAAAAACCCAGCTATGTTCTTTGAAAATTTTGAGTGAATCATCCTCATTTCCATTCTGGTCCAACTTGAGGTTTTGTACTACAACTATATTTTAACTTGCTCCTTTTGCTGTGATTCCTTTTCCTACTTGTAGTACACCTTACTAAACCCCTATGTCCAGGAGAATGCACCCATTGGATCATTTTTGGTTCATGAAGTGATGCCATTTGTCTTCTGTCCAAAATTGAAATTTTGCAAAACTTGGACTAACAAGTTTCTCCTTTTAACAAACTAACCTCACCACCCTCTCTTTCAACTAAAGAGACCCCACTCTAGAAGTTTGGCCCACCCCAAGAGATGCCTAGGTGCATGTGGCATTTTGTCGAGCACCCTGTAGGCATGACCAGTTTTGACATGAGTCTTAGCTTGCACTGTGATCTTGCTTTCCTTGCCCAACTACCTTGTCCAATAGACTCCTAGCTACTCATAACCTAGGTCTGCTATTTCTCAACCTCACCCGAGACCTCTAACACGCCCTGACATTTCGTCAAGCACGTCCCGTGCGTGCTCTGGGCGCGAGCAGAACGCGCGTTTTGCACGTGCTGCGCCTGAGCCGCCATGTCGCGCCCCTGGTTTTGCCCACGCCACAGAGCCGCGCCATGCACTCCCCCTTCTCACCAGAACGCGCCAAGCAGCCCTGGTGCCCCGCAGCACCGCCGTCAGAGCCCTTGGCGGCACGCCGGCATACGCAGCGCGCATCTGCCAAGTCGGTGCCGCCCAGGCCTCTCCCGCTCGCCACCTGCCCCTGGAACAGCTCATCCTCATCCTCTCGAGTGTCCCCTAGCTCTCATCGTCGCCACGACGCCCTGACGCTACAGGGAGGCGGTTCGCCGACGACCTTATCCACGGCCGCCACAAACCGACCTCGTGGCGCTATATAAGAGGCCCCCTAGCATGTTCCGTTCCAGAGGCAGCCTCAGAATGCTCCCCTAATTCTCCCGAGGCAGCCAATCGACCCGGGGAGGTCTTCTTCCCCATCTCCGGCAACCGCAGCTGCCACCACTGCCCCGGCCATTCCGGCGCCACCAGAGCCTCCCCCTCTCCACTCTCTTAACCAAGAGCTTCCTCTCCCCCTCGTGAATCCATCCCCTTGCTCGATTTTGATCGGGACTCACTGCGGGAGAAAAATCACTTTGCCCGACGACCACCGTCCGCCGCGAAGCTCACCGCCGGCAGCTCCGTCCACCCCAGAGTCCATATCAACCACCGGTGTGACCTCCTTGATCCCCTGAGCACGCGGATGGCCTCCGTTCTCCGAACGGTGCCATCATTCGCCGGCGAGCCTCGCCGGAGCCCCACCTCTGTTTCGGCCGGAGGAGGCGACGCGCGCGTGGACTGGTCAAACCTGACCAGTGGGCCAGGCGGGTCCACTGTCAGCGACCCAGTGCCGATCCACGCAGGCATAAGTGGAAACATATTTTTAGAATACGCCTTCGACGTGGTCAGTCCGAATCGTTTTTCTTTTTCTGTTTTATTTTCTTTTTAAAAAACAGATTTTGACCACAACTTTGACTGGCTGTAACTTTTTAAATATAACTCCAAATGGATTGATTCTTTTTCCTACCTCTCCCAAATATTGTCTAGTTTATTTTCATATTTATTTCAAAATTTTCCAAGCAACTTTTTTGTACTCTTTTCAAACTATGTGTTAATTTAAATATTTTCAAAATAGGATTTTGGAGAGAGGCAGAAAACTTTCAAAAGTTTTGGAGTGCACCCTGCCTTTCCACATATTGAAGGCAAGCATTCTGAACCCCGGAATAATATTATTGGTGTGTTTGTTGACACGTTTATAACACCACCTCATTTCGAAGGACTTGTTTTTTCATGTGATATGATCATTTGCATGGATGCATATTAGTGATTTCCATGCTGTTGGAAATGAACACACTTGTGATGATAATCATCCTCATGTGCCTTGCATGCATGCCGGAAGGAATCCGGGAAAGCCTCTGCCTTGGGTAGGCGTGAGCTTGTCGCCGGTCTCCGTCGGGACGGTTATGTCCGGTATGGCATAGTAAGGTATAATGGGCGGTGATTCTGTTGGTTGAAATATAATTCTTATACATGTCATGCAGGAAATTATAAACCTCCTGAGTCGACCGTGGATCGAGTCTTGTTCCAGTAACCCCCACACTTATTTTGTGCTACCACTTGTCCCTGCCACAGGTAGGGTACGGTTCAGTAATTTGTCAACCCCTTTCTAGCACACACCGTGCAGAGGGGCCGGGATGAGGGTACCAAGGCCATGGATTAAAGCCAGTCATCCGGTCAGGGGGCATGGGTGTTTCGGTTGTAGCCGAGGGTATAGCTTCCCCAGTTTTGCGCGCGGTATAAATTTTGTGATCCCATGCTAATCGAGGTTGTAGCCTCCCCACTTAGAGTTTTGCTTAACAGTGTCGTGGGTGATTCCAGACACCGATAAGTTAAGCTGGTGTGTGCAAGTCAGGTGTGTTTTCATTTAAAAGACCGTAGATGGAATTAGTCTTGATGGGCTAAAGGAATCCGTTACTCGTGGGTAAAGTGTACACCCTCTGCAGAGATTAAACCTATTCGAATAGCCGTGTCCATGGTTAAGGACTACAGTCTGGGTTGGGTCAAGTGTCGGTCTTAGTGTCGGTCTTCGGAGGAGAAACTACTAAACCAGAACTTGGATCATGATTTGTGACTTGTGATGATTATGATGATTATTATTATGGACTAACCCTTTTATATTATTTGAAGTATTGAGTATCCCTGGGGCGGTTCTACCTCCTGGATATTCATTGTGATTATTTTTCTTATAAGCCCTTTATGTGGTGTCGCTCAGACGCCCGACTGTGGCATGCTTGTTATTTTCTTATAAGCCCTTTATGTGGTGTCACTCAGACGCCCGACTGTGGCATGCTTGTTATTTTCTTATAAGCCCTTTATGTGGTGTCACTCAGACGCCCGACTGTGGCATGCTTATTATTTTCTTCTAAGCCCTTTATGTGGTGTCGCTCAGACGCCCGACTGTGGCATGCTTGTTATTTTCTTATAAGCCCTTTATGTGGTGTCGCTCAGACGCCCGACTGTGGCATGCTTGTTATTTTCTTTATAAGCCCTTTATGTGGTGTCGCTTAGACGCCCGACTGAGGCAGGCTTCATATCATGGCCCTTTCGAGGCGTCGCTTCAGACACCCGATCGGTGCATGTTATTGCTACCCCAATATTGCATATTCATGTTGCATATAAATAACTTGCTTGCATGCACCAGAGATTTTATTTTATGATTGACGATGTGATCATAGAATATTTCAGCGCATGATTATCATTTATATTATACCCGCGCTCATAATGTTTGCGAGTACATTCAAAGTACTCACTGGCTTGTCCCTGGCTATTGTCTTGGCCAGATTTCTTGCTTGGAGAGGAGCGACGCGATGACAGCCATGGAACCTAAGCAACGATGATAGCAGCCTCGTGAAGATAGGAGTTAACCTGGTCAGCTGTTCCTGTTGGGAAATGGAGTCCCCTAGACGCCGATGATTTTAGACCGCTTCCGCCATCAACCACTAGAACCATTTGTTGTACTCACAGGCCATAATGGTCTTGTACTACATATGTTGTATTTGCTTGGAATTTCTATATCAAGTTGGTGCCTCATCAGCTAACAGTTATCCTGGGGCTGGTGAGCACAATGGCCATTTTCTGGAAATTAATACCCGGAAAAACCGGTCGTGAAAGTATGTTAGCTATCACCTTAACGAGCTGGATTGGCTGAGAGGGGCGGCCGAGCCCTGACCTCGCCTCTTTATAAGGAGGGGAGCGGGAGGGACGGCACTCCCCAGTCCTTCGCCATCCGCCTCTTCCCATCCCTGCTTATTCCTTCCTTCTGCCGTGGCGAGAGGGCACGCTGACGCTTCGACAGTGGCGGTGAGGGTCTGTGCTCGACAACGCGCTGCTCCTCCCCAAGAGCCCGTGGCGGCAGAACCAATCGTGAGGGGAAGGGGGAGGGGGCGAGGCCGAGGCCTCCGTGGTGCTCGGGGAAGAGGAGGACGGGCCGGTGCATCCGCCTCGCCTCCGCCAGCGGTCCTTCCCCGATTGGAGGGCCACGTCAGGGACCAGCCCCGCGAGTTCTTTATCAGGTTGCGCCGGCCGGCGCGTCGTCGTCTCCGTCTTCCTAGTCCATTCGCTCGGGAGATGGAGCTCAACCCGCCGCAGGCGCTGAGGATGCACATGAGGGGCTGCGGGAACAGCGGCACATGGGCCAACGTTGATTTCCCAGCCCCTCACGTCATCTATCTTCGCCATGGATGGGAAACCTTCACTCGCATCCACAGCCTAACGACGGGGCTCATTCTCTACTTCAAGCTAATGGAGAATGGCCTCCTCTCCGTCAAGGTCTTCGGTGATTTCGGAACTCGCCTGAAGTGCTGTGTGGAGAGCTCCTCGGATGACGAAGACTCGTCCTGAAGCGAGAGTTACGAGGAGGACAGTGGCAGTGACGACGAGGGTAGAAGGCAAGAGGATGACGGGTCTGACTAGGTGTCAGACCCGCCGCCCAGGGGCGGTGCCGGCAGCAGCAGCATCTGCACCGGGTTCCTTCTCCCGGTGGAGCCAGCTCCTTGAACTTCTCGGGGTCGTCCCCTTAGGCAGCTGGCGTGGGAAGGGCGGATAAGGCGAGGAAGGCCGGTGGCAGGCCGTCAAGTCGGAGTATGATGGCACCGACGCCTTCGTAGCGTATTAACGGACTGCTGCCTCATCTTCCAGCCTTCATCCCGGCACCATCATCACCAGTCCTCCCATAGGAGGCCACAGGCATGTTCTCTTGGCGCCTTCTGCTGCTTGTACCTCACCTAGGCGCTCCTCCTGCCCTCTTGCCTTCTTGTTCCGTTTCCTGAGGAGAGGGACAAGAAAGGGATTACGGGCACCTTATCTTTTTTAGCTTGTAAGCCTACGAGCCTTAGTTAGATTTAAAACTTGTAATCCCCCTGCTCATGTTTACATTCCGTATGAACTGTACCTGTGTGGAACGTATTAATGAAAAAAGGGTGCTTGTCGAGTCTTGTGTTTATTTTTAACATAAACACCGTTGCTCCCCTACTCCATTCGACTACACTCACGCCTTTGGTGGAGGCAGGGGCGAAGTAGGGGTGGGCCCTACGCTTACTTCCTTGCTGCCGCGGCTACAACCCAATTCCAAACCAAGAAGAAGTTCTCGGATGGCAGGAATGGAGGGAGCACAGCAGCCTTGGAAAAAATGAGGATTCATACGTCCCAATTTTATACGGAAATGCATAACAGGGGACAAGAAGACTTATTTGAATCCGCAGCCCCCATCAACCCTAGCTTGCCGTGGGTGGACCTTTGTGTCTTCAGCCCCCGGCAAGCTTGGTTTGCCGGGCCGGTACACCGGCTTGTTCTTCCTTCCACTTAGCTTGGCGGAAACATTTATGTACCCTACGAACCAAAGAGGATGGACAGGAGCAAAGAGATGCAAACTCGACCTCTATGCTAGGGGTTAGTCGCCGCTAAGCACTATCAACCCTAACCGAGGGAGAGACTCAATCTAGCATGCATGTTATAATTTAGGGCGCCAGCGCTTCATTTATTTATGCTCAGGTTCTGCGCCTGGCTCTGTACAAAGGGTTACATGCCTTGTCGGCAAGGCTTGTACAAAAGCTGGCTTGCCGGGAGGGCCCGGCAGCCGCGCCTTATGGGTAAAACTTGTGAAGATGCTCGATGTTCCAGGAGTTGCTCACTGGAACGGCATCTTCGGTCTCCAGGCGGACTGCGCCAGTCCTGGTGACTCGTGTTACCCGATAAGGGCCTTCCCACTATGGCGTCAACTTGTTGGAATTCTTGGCCGACTGAACGCGCCGAAGAACAAGGTCGCCTTCCTCAAAGCTTCGGGCATGAACCTTGGGGCTATGGTAGCGACGCAAGGCTTGCTGGTAGCATGCTGCTCTCACAGCCGCCCGAAGACGATCTTCCTCGAGGAGTGTCGCGTCATCTTGCCGCAATCGCTCTTGCTCAAGCTCATCATAAGAGAGCACTCGAGGTGACCCATATATGATTTCCATGGGAAGAAATGCTTCTGCCCCATATACCAGGGCAAAGGGTGTCTGGCCGGTGGCTCGATTTGGCGTTGTTCTGATCGACCAAAGAACCGCTGGCAACTCATTGATCCAGCGCCTTCCGCTCTTGCGCAGCCTGTCAAAAGTCTTCTTCCTCAGGCCACGCAGCACTTCAGCATTTGCCCTCTCTGCTTGGCCATTGCTCCGTGGGTGTGCCATGGAAGCAAAACAGACCTTGCTGTCGAGCTCTTCAATATACTGCATAAAGGTGTGGCTTGTGAACTACGTTCCGTTGTAGGTGATGACTCTGTTCGGCACACCAAAATGGCAAACTAGCCCCTTAAAGAATTTGACGGTTGTGTGCGGTCACCTTCCTCACTACTTCCACTTTCGGCCACTTTGTGAACTTGTCGACTGCAACGTACAAGTACTCAAAGCCCCCGACGGCGCGGGGGAAAGGGCCCAGTATGTTGAGCCCCCAGACCGAGAATGGCCAAGAGAGAGGGATTAACTGCAAGGCTTGAGCTGGCTGATGAAGCTTCTTCGAATGGAATTGGCACGCTTCACACTTGGTTACTAGTGTCGTCGCATCCTAGAGGGCAGTGGGCCAGAAGAAACCTAGCCAGAAGGCCTTGCCGGCAAGGGCCCTTGACCCTATGTGGGAGCCACATATGCCTCCATGTACCTCCGCCAACAGCTCTAGTCTTTCCTCCCGGGGGATGCACTTTAATTTCACTCCATTTGGTCTTTTTCTGTACAGAACGTTGTCAACGAACTGGTACAGGGCAGACCGACGAGCTACTTTCTCTACTTCTTCCTGCTCCTCAGGAAGCTCCCCTGTTTGAAGGAATCGGACGGTATGCTGCGCCCATGCTAGAGCCTGTGGCTTGACGGCAAGGACCAAAGGCATTTCCTCTACCGCGGGAATGCTTGCCTCCACGGCAAGGGCTTGGCGCCCCGCTGGAGTTGGTTGTCCCATGGCAGGCTCAGTGTTCACGGCAACATCTTCACCGGCGGCTCCAGGGAGCTTGGTGGGGAAGTACTTGTCGGGGCCGGACTTCCTTTGCTTGTTCTGCTCTGTTGATGGTTCAATGGATGGTCAAGTTAACCGAAGCACAAAAGTACCTGGTTCCACAGGTAGCTTGAGGGCAGCGCGCTTTGACAGGTAGTCGGCAATGTCATTCTCCACTCGGGGGACATGCTCTGCATGTATACTGTCAAAGCGCTCCTCCAGTCTCCTCACTTCATCTACGTAGGCTTCCATCAACAGGCTTTGATAATCCTTGTTGATCTATCAGACGACAAGCTGCAAATTGCCCCTAATGATGAGCTTTTTGACCCCGAGGTCTACCGCGATCCTGAGACTGGCAAGCAATCCCTCGTACTCAGCAGTGTTGTTTGTCGACATCTCTCTGGAAAAGTGCATCTGGATCATGTACTTGAGGTGCTCTCCGATGGGTGCGACGAGCAGCACACCAGCACCGGCGCCTTGTAGCGAAAAAGCCCCATCAAAGTACATAATCTAGTTGCGACTCGTTTCCTTGCCGGGGAGAGTGGTCTCCTGGATCTCTTCCTCGGGCGTCGAGGTCTATTCGGCAATGAACTCCGCCAAGACTTGGCTCTGAATCGTCGAGGTGCTTTCGAACTTCATACAAAAACTTGACAGCTCCAAGGCCCATTGCACAATCCTCTCCGTTGCATCTGGGTTATGCAGTATCCATTGCAACGGGAGGCGGGTGACGACGGTGATCTCGTGCGCTTGGAAGTAGTGATGCAGCTTCCTCGAGGCCATAAGGAGGCCGAAGAGCAATTTCTGCACATCGGAGTACCTCGACCTAGCCCCCTACAAGTGGGAGCTGACGAAGTAAACCGGGTGCTGTGTCATCTTCTTCTTCTGCACCACTCCACCTAGTTGCATGGGCCCTGTCGCACTGGAGTCAGACCTTGCCGGAGATCCGGCCTTGCCGGGACCAGGCCCTGCCGGGGAGAGTTCTGGTTCGCCATCCGTCGACTCCGCCATCGCTACTGCCTCTTCGTCGACCTACCTCTGCGCCACCAGTGCGGCGCTAACCACTTGATTCGTTGCCGCTAGATACAGCAGCAACAGTTCTTGTGGTTTGGGCGCAACCAGTTGTAGGGTAGAGGAGAAGTATTCCTTCAAATCCTGCAGTGCTGCCTCGGCCTCCGGGGTCCACTCCATTGGGCCCGCCTTCTTCAATATCTTGAAAAAGGGAAGGGCACGCTCAGTGGACTTGGAGATGAATCTGCTCATGGCGGTGACGCAACCAGTGAGCCGACGCACATCCTTGATCTGCTTAGGTGCCTCAATCTACTCGATGGCCTTGATCTTGTCTGGGTTTGCCTCAATCCCACGCTGCGACACAAAGAACCCGAGAAGCTTGCTGGACGGGACACCGAAGACACACTTCTCAGGGTTCAACTTGAGGTTGATCTTGCGCAAATTTGCAAACGTCTCTTCCAAATCTTGCACAAATGTCGCCTTGTCCTTGGTTTTGACCACTATGTCATCCATATAAGCTTCCACATTTCTATGTAGCTGGGGCTCAAAACCAATTTGGACTGCTCTTGCTAAGGTTGAGCCAGCACTCTTCAACCTGAAAGGCATCCGTAAAAAGCAATATGTACCACATGGGGTGATGAATGTTGTCTTCTCCTCATCTTCTGTTGACATGAAGATTTGGTGGTAGCCTGAGTAGGCGTCAAGGAATGATAACAGGTCGCACCCGGCCGTGGAGTCAACAATATGGTCGATGCGCGGCAACGGGAAAGGATATTTCAGACAGGCCTTATTGATATCAGTGTAATCAATACACAGCCTCCACTTCCCGTTTGCCTTGCGCACCACCACCGGATTGGCCAACCACATCGGATGGAGTACCCCTCTTACCAAGCCTGCCGCCTCTAGCTTCCTAATCTCTTCCGTGATGAACTCCTGCCTCTCCAGAGCTTGCTTCATGACCTTCTGCTTGACGGGCCGCGCATGAGGACAGACAGCTAGATGGTGCTCAATCACTTCCCTGGGAATGCCGGGAATGTCGGATGCTTGCCACGCAAGCACATCGACATCCGCCCACAGGAAAGTGACGAGCTCACCTTCCTATTTGTTGTTGAGGATGGAGCCTATGGTGAAAGCCCCTCCTGTGCCGTCCTCTCTGACGGGCACCCTCTTGGTCTCTGCTGGAGCAGCTCTGGACTTCTTGCTCTTGCTAGTGGAGCTCTCTGGCACGTCCTCAATGGGAGCGCAACACCCCGAAGAGGTGCGCTTGCTGGAGTGGGTGCGGGACGTCTCGCCGGTCTTCTTCCCTCCCAGGGCTTCAATGGCAGGAGCAGGTGCCTTGGCAGCAGCTGCTGCAACTGCTTCTCGGTAGAGTTGGTCAGCACAAATCAGCGCATCTTTCTTGTCGGAGGGGACGGTGATGACGTTCATCCGCCCAGGCATCTTCAGCGTGTTGTAGGCGTAATGGGAAGCCGCCATGAACTTGGCCAGCACTGGGCGGCCGAGGATCTCGTCGTAGGGCAAGGGGATCTCGGCTACATTGAAGACAATCCTCTCCGTCCTATAGTTCAACTCGCCTCCAAATGTCACAGGCAGCATGACGTTTCCCTTCGGCTGGCTCCTCCCCGGGTTGACCCCTTGAAACGTGCCCGTCTCTTCGAGGTATCCATCAGGGATCTGCAGCCTTTTGATCACAACAGGCGAGATCAAGTTTAGGCCGGCCCCGCTGTCAACTAGCATCTTTGTCACCTTGAGGTTGCGAATCGTTGGTGAAACCAACAATGGCAAACACCCGACCGCAGTAGTGCAATCAGGGTGGTCCTCGGTGTCGAAGATGATAGGCGTCATGGACCACTTCAGTGGCTTCCGTGCGTCGAGTGATGGCTCCACCGCTGTGATCTCACGTGCCCACTTCTTGAGATGGCGGTGAGATGTGTGCAGCGAGGCGCCACCATTGATGCACTTGGCCTTTGTAGCTTTCTAAAACTCGTGGTCGCTGGACTCGTCGTCCTCGTCATGATCATCGTCTTCCTGCTTCATGTCGCGGCCCCGGGCGGGCCTCTCTTGCTGGTTATCCTTGCCGCGGTGGCCTCCTTGGCCGCCACACTTCTTGCCGGATCCTTCAGCACCGTCTTGGCCCTTCTCCTTGTCCCGCCTTTCATATTCAGCTTTCTGCTTCTCAGCGAGCAGCTCAACTTGTCGGCAGTTCTGGAGGTTGTGGCCTTTGGTGCGGTGGATCTTGCAATACTGCTTCTTGGAGCCCCCTGGCTTGTCGGCAGCCGCCAAGGCCCAGCAAGCGGCACACCCGGCAACTTCCTTGCCGGGGTCGCTCGCCTTGGCCTTCTTGGCGGTGCCGGTGTCGTCGGACCCCTCGACAGCAAGTACAGTCTTGCCCTTGCACTTCCTATTACGGCGGCGGCCCTTCTTCGTCGGGGCGGCATCGTCGTCGTCTGTGGAGTCAGTTTCCGCGCCGGTGTCCTCATCGGGGTACTGTCCTCCCCTCTTCCGCCCGAGCGCACCTGTCGTCCAGAACATAAAGTTCGGCCACATCCCTGACCTTCTTCATCGCCAGCTCCTCATGCATCATGTGGTTACGCACATTCTGATGGAATGCGCTGATCACAGCGGCAGGATGAACGTCTGGGATGTTATATTGCACTCGGCTGAACCTTTGGATGTACTTGCGCAGGTTTTCTCCTTCCTTTTGGGGGATGATGTGCAAATCACTCGCTTGCCCATGAGCTTGATGGCCTCCAGTAAAGGCACCAACAAACTCATGACACATATCCAACCAAGACGAAATGGAATCCTCCGGCAAGTGCATCAACTATGATATAACATTAGGCTTGAGCACCAACAGGAAGTAATTGGCAAGCACCTTATCGTCACGGGCCCCAGCAGCTTGCATTGCGATAGTGTAGATGCTGAGGAACTCTGACGGGTGAGTCTTGCCGTTGTACTTCTCGCCAACGTCGGGCTTGAACGTGCGGTGGGAGGGCCACTGGAACTGCTGCAGCTCACAGGTAAAGGCCGTACAACCCACCTCGTAGGGTAGGCCACCGTAGCCTCCCGGTGTCAGGTGGTCCATAGTGGGTCCTGCCCGCCTGTCTGACTGGTGGCGCGCATCACGCCAGCGCTCGATGGTGGTTCGAGCGTCTTCAAGGGCTCGCTCCCGAAGAACTTGACGCTGGTCACGAGGGGTTCGCGGATCGGACAACGCTATGGACATATCATCACGAGCGTCATCGCGACTGATCAACACCCGCGGTGGCTCGCATGAGGGAGGAGAATGCACCATGGCTGCATCGCCCCCGGCCCGTCCACCGCTGGCGTGTGGTGGTTCGACGGAGCGACGGCCTACGGGCCCCACTGGTCGTGGCTCATCTTTGTTGGCAATGCTGACGAGGCTCCAAACAGTGGCTCTCCACTCGTCAAGCCTCTCCGCAGCAGGAGGAAAGTCGAGGAGCAGCTGCGCGCTCTAGAGCTTCTGCTGGTGTGGGCGGCGGCGAAAGCTGCGTGGACCGTGACGCGCTTCGACTTCTAACTATGTTAGAAGGACCTCTATCACGGCCCTGCGGTCGTCCGCCATTTTTGCCAACACCTCGGTGTGCATGTTTGCCTTCCTCGACCCGTGAAGGACGCGCAGGACTCTTCCCAGGGCGACGCCCAGGGTCACCAGAGGGGTGGCGCTGCTCATCGAGCATAAATTGGGAAGAACGCGCCGTGGGCACCGGTGTTGGTGTCTTGGAGGCTGCCGTGCCACCATCGGGCGGCATGGCGACGCCCCTGGAGGGCCCCGCGCCACCTACGGGGGGCCCAACTCCGTCTTTGGAGTTTTCGGCGTGCGGCCCGTCGCCCGGCGCACGTACGACGCCGCTCGCCAGGCCTGGACTACCTGGGTGGTGTGGGAGTTTGCGGACCGCGCCATGGGTTCGTTCTGCGACCGACCCGCTACTGGTCCGCACCGGTACAGGCAGTCTGGTTCTGGATGAACCGATTGTTGTGGTCGTGTTCCTCTTGGGAGCCATGGCGACGAAGAGCTGTTCGACCAGCTGCTAAGCCAGATTCTCAAAATTGAGCGCCCCTACCTGGCGCGCCAAAGATGTCGATGGAAAACGACACCTATGGGATCACAAGAATACCTACTACGGTTGTGGGGCGCGGGGTCGTGAGAAGAGCGGGATCAGAAGTCAGCACAAACACACGGGTCGTTTACCCAGGTTCGGGCCGCGAGGATGCGTAATACCCTAGTCCTGCTTTTGTGTGTATATCTGTGTTCTTGGAGTTCTTGAGCTAGCTATGATGAGTGTAACTTGTCCAAGGGTCCGAATCCTTCTCCTAGATGCCTCGGGCCTCCTTTTATAGTCAAGGGGATCGCCACAGTGGCACACGGGAGGTGGTGTCGGTGTACTATGGCTAAGGCTGTCGCTTATCCATTACGGGACAAGACGCATTTAATGCGCCTCTTATGTGTCCCCCTTACTTTACTGCCGCCTCGCCCTGTTTTGACACGCGCCCGGGCCAGCGAGGCGGTCAGTGCCATGTAGGCTGGCAGGCTGCTGAGGTGGCGCAGTAGTAGGGCCTTCACGAAGATTTGCATGCCACCACGTAGGCATGCGCTGAGTTGGCTTGGAAGCCTCGCGTCCACACGCAGGTGCCTGCCTAGCTGGTCGGCTGGCAGCTGCATGGGAGCGATGGTGGAAACTTGGCGGACGTGGGCCTGGCTGTGGCCCTGCGG
Organism: Triticum aestivum; assembly: GCF_018294505.1. Lineage (NCBI taxonomy): Eukaryota > Viridiplantae > Streptophyta > Magnoliopsida > Poales > Poaceae > Triticum > Triticum aestivum. Next base: position 227,529,709 of record NC_057798.1, read on the forward strand.
ACGTCCTCGGCAAGGGCCTTGCCGGGGCCCCGGCAAGGGTCTTGGCGTGGTGTTGTTGTCGTCCCCGGCAAGGATCTTGTCGGGGGTCTTTTGGGTTTCCTCGGCAAGGATCTCGCCGAGGTTTGTCATCTTCTAATCCTCATATGACTTGGAGTGTTTCTTGTCTTCACAAAGATCTGCATGCCATCACGGAGGCGCCTCCCGAGCCTTGGTCCCAACGTGGTTGGTGGTGTTGGAAAACCTGGGGCTCAATGGTGGCGCGCCCCGCTGGCGTTGGGCAAGCTGCCCCGGCAAGGTCCTTGCCGGGGCCGTGGGGGCCGCCCCGGCAAGGGTCTTGCCAGGGGAACCCTCCTCGCCTTCTTGCTCTTTGTGTCTCTGTCTTGGCATTGCTTTGACCGTCTTGTGGCATTGATTCCCTGTCCCTGCCTCGCTTAAGTGCAGCCACAGGCGTGGCTCTGACTGCCCGTGCACAGGTAAAGGGGTACAAAGTAGTGCCCTTACTTCTGTACACCGACACTCGAATAGTTAGACTATACCCCTTTCCCCTTTTTGACCACACGAAGATTCAACTAATGAGCCCAATCCGAGAAGGACAAGATTCAGACAACTAAGACCATTCCAGAATAAAGAGGATTTCACCATGCATTAGAAGTGTTGAAGCTACAATAGTGGATACTCCAAAGATTTGAAGAGTTTAACGACTTTGAAGATTTATTGACCTTTAGAATACCAAACCCCTATTATATACTTACGTTAGACGCGACGATTGTGAGCTGTCATTTGTTTGATGTTTTTCGACAGCCACAAAATATACTTCAAAACTATTGTTTGTATGGTGTGTATCCCTCTTTATCTCTCTTATTTCACCCCAAAACCCTTGGAACCAATAGATGATGAATGAATATGGACTTGTATTCTCTGGACCGATGACCCAGCCGGAGGCAGAGCTATGGACACGGAACATTGAGGATCACTTCAGGAAAAATTTGATTGCAAGGAAGTATGAGGTTCAATGCGCTCTGCAGTACCTTACAAAAAGTGCTGCAACATGGTGGAAAGTGCATGATACGTAAATTTTGCATCATGTTTTCCTACTGTTATTTATGTTGTTTTATTGTATAATAATGCTTTTTGGGGTAATTCTAATGCCTTTTCTCTCATAATGTTTTCCTAAGGTATGCACTAAGGGGGAGAATTCTGGCAGCTGGAAATCTGGACCTGAAAAAGCTACGTCAAGCTACCTATTCTGCACAACTCCAAATGAGCTGAAACTCCCCGAGGATTTTGATGGAATATGTAAGGAATAGTGGAGCAAATAAGTACCGGAGGAGAGCCACCAAGTGGGCACAACCCACCTGGGCGCGCCAGGAGGCCCAGGCATGCCCTGGTGGGTGCTGCCCTCCTCGGCCCACCTCCGGTGGCCTTCTTCTGGTATATAAGTCATTTTCACCTAGAAAAAATAAGGGGAGGACATTCAGGACGAAGCGCCGCCACCTCGAGGCGGAACATGGGAATGAGCACTTTTTCCCTCCGGCAGAGCGATTCCGCCAGGGGAACTTCCCACCCAGAGGGGGAAATCATCATCATCATCACCAACAACTCTCCCATCTCGGGGAGGGCTATCTTCATCAAAATCTTCACAGCACCAACTCCTCTCAAACCCTAGTTCATCTCTTGCGTTCAATCTTTGTATCAAAACTATAGATTGGTGCTCGTGGGTGACTAGTAGTGTTGATTACATCTTGTAGTTGATTACTATATGGTTTATTTGGTGGAAGATTATATGTTCAGATCCATTATGCTATTCAATACCCCTCTGATACTGAGCATGTTTATCATTTGTGAGTATTTACTTTCGTTCTTGAGGTCACGGGAGAAATCATGTTGTAAGTAATCATGTGAACTTGATATGTGTTCGACATTTTGATGGTATGTATGTTGCCATTCTCTTAGTGGTGTCATGTGAACGTCGACTACATGACACTTCACCATATTTGGCCCTAAGGGAATGCATTGTGGAGTAGTTATTAGATGGTGGGTTGCGAGAGTGAAAGAAGCTTAAACCCAAGTTTATGCGCTATTCCGTAAGGGGCCGATTGGATCCAAAAGTTTAATGCTATGGTTAGAATTTATTCTTAATAATTTTCTCGTAGTTGCGGATGCTTGCGGGAGGGTTAATCATAAGTAGGAGGTTTGTTCAGGTAAGAACAACACCTAAGCACCGGTCCAACCACATATCAAATTGTCAAAGTACTGAACACGAATTAAGCCAACATGATGAAAGTGACTAGATGAAATTCCCGTGTACCCTCAAGAACACTTTGCTTATCATAAGAAACCGTTTTGGCCTGTCCTTTGCCTGAAAACCACTTGTCATTTCCTTCTGCTCCTCGTTGGGTTCGACACTCTTACTTATCGAAAAGGATACAATTGACCCCATATACTTGTGGGTCATCATGGCTATTTTCTGGGGCCGTTGCCGGGGAGTGAAGCGCTTTTGGTAAGTGGAAATCGGTAAGGAAACATTATTACTATGTGCTGAAATTTATTGTCACTTGCTACTATGGAAAACAATCCTTTGAGGGGTTTGTTCGGGGTATCTTCACCTCGACCAGAACCACATTAGTTATCTACTCTACTATGGAAAATATTGAATATGAAATTCCTTCGGGTATGTTAGAACAACTGCTAGCTAGTCCTTATGTAGGAGATGGAACCGACTTGATATATGTGGATGAAATTTGTGGATTATTTAAGCTTGTAGGTTTGCCCGGAGATGAAGCTAAGAAGAAGGTTTTCCCTTTATCTTTGAAGGGAAAAGCATTGACATTGTATAGGCTGTGCGATGATATTGGATCTTGGAACTGGAACCCGTTTGAAATTGGAATTTCATCAGAAATTTTATCATATGCATCTAGTTCATCGTGATCGGAATTATATATATAATTTTTGGCCTCGTGAAGGAGAAAGTATCGCTCTAGCTTGGGGGAGGCTTAAGTCAATGTTATATTCATGCCCCAACCATGATCTCTCGAGAGAAATTATTATTCAGAACTTTTATGCTCGGCTTTCTCGTAATGATCAAACCATGCTCGATACTTCTTGTACTGGTTCTTTTATGAAGAAGACTATTGAATTCAGGTGGGATCTTCTAGAAAGAATTAAATGCAACTCTGAAGATTGGGAACTCGACGAAGGTAAAGAGTCAGGTATTGAACCTAAGTTTGATTGTATTAAATCTTTTATGAATATCGATACCTTTTAGAAGTTTAGCACTAAATATGGACTTGACTCTGGGATAGTAGCTTCCTTTTGTGAATCTTTTGCTACTCATGTTGATCTACCTAAGGAGAAGTGGTTTAAATATCACCCACCAATGAAAGAACCAGTAAAAGCTAAAGAAGAAACTATCATTTACAATGTTGATCCAGTTGTTCCCATTGCTTATATTGAAAACCCACCTTTTCCTATTAGGATGAAGGAACATGCTAAAGCCTCAATTGTGGTTAACAAAAGTTATGTTAGAACTTCCAAACCTTCTGAACAAATCAAAGTTGAACCTAGTGTTTCTATGGTTAAATATCTTTTAGTGGATAATATTGATGGGCATGTTATTTACTTATGTGATGAAGCTTCTAGAATTGCTAAACCTGAAGGAAAAGATAAACATAGACCAGTTGTTGGCATGCGTGTTGTCTTAGTTAAGATAGGAGATCACTGTTATCATGGGTTATGTGACATAGGTGCTAGTGTGAGTGCTATTCCCTTCTCCTTATAGGAGGAAATTAAAGATGAAATAGCACCTGCTGAAATAGAAGATATAGATGTTTCTATTAAACTTGCTAATCGAGATACTATATCACCAATTGGGATTCTTAGACATGTTGAAGTCTTGTGTGGGACGATAAAATACCCTACTGATTTTCTTGTTCTTACCACTCCACAAGACGAATTTTGTCCCATTATGTTTGGTAGACCTTTCTTGAACACCGTCAATGCTAAAATAGATTGTAAGAAACAAACTGTCAGTGTTAGCTTTGGTGATGAATCTCATGAGTTTAATTTTTCCAAGTTTAGTAAACAACCTCATAAGAAATATTTGCCTAGTAAGGATGAAATTATTGGTCTTGCTTCTATTGTTGTGCCTCCTACTGATCCTTTGTAACAATATTTACTAGACCATGAAAATGATTTGCATATGCGTGACAGAAATGAAATACATAGAATCTTTTTCGAACAACAACCTCTGCTTAAACACAATTTGCCTATTGAAACTCTAGGAGTTCCTCCTCCACCTAAAGGTGATCCTGTGTTCGAATTAAAACAATTGCCAGACACCTTGAAATATGCCTATCTTGATGAAAAGAAGATATATCATGTTATTATTAGTGCTAACCTTTCAGAATATGAAGAAGAAAGATTATTGAAAGTTCTAAGGAAGCACAGGGCTGCTATTGGATAAACTCTCACTACTAGGGAAAAGCCTATACACAAAATCTTACCAGCAGCGCTCTTCAAAATACCACGCTACTGCTACTTAGCAGCAGCGCGTGTCTACCAAACGCGCTGCTAACTTGGAAGTAGCAGTAGCGCGTGTATCGCATACAGCGCTACTGCTATAGTTGCCATGACCTTGGCCCCCCCGCTAGCTATAGCAGTAGCGCACTTTACTGTAGAGCGCTACTGCTACTCAGGTTAGCTGTAGCGCGTTTCGGCAAACGCGCTACAACTATCCCTACCTTATCCCCACGCGCACGACCGACCCTCTCACTCACAATCTCACTCTCGCCCGCGTCAACCGTTGTCGTCCGTTGCCGCCGCCGCCGCCTTCGTCCGTCCGCCGCCGAGGTACTCCCCTCCTTCCGTCCCTCCTCCATCCTCCTCGCACATCCTCCCTCCGCCTGCGGCCGCCCCTCCCTCCTCCGCCGCCGCCCTCCTCCCACCGCCTGCG
>NC_057798.1:227535135-227555218 GCF_018294505.1 Triticum aestivum
ACCGCCCTCGACCTCGCCGCCCCTAGCTACCTCTCCGTCGCCCCCCACCCCCTGCCACTAGTTAGTACTAGATTTAGTACTAGTAGATGTTAATTTAGGGTTAGCTAGTACTAGATGTTGCTTAGTTAGTACTAGATTTTTAGTAGTAGTAGTGGTAGTTGAACTACTTTAGTTGTAGTTCAACTAGTTTAGTAAGTAAATTAATAAACTAGTTGAACTAGTTGAATTAACAGAACTAATCTATTTTTAGTAAGATAATTAATATAACTAGTTGAACTACTTTATTTTTAGAAAGAACTAGTTTTTTTCTATTTATAGTAAGTTTATATTTAGTAAGAACTAGTTGAATTAATAAAACTAGTTGAACATGTCATGTTTGTTGTTAGTGATAACTTATATGGTTTCAGGTGACCTCCGTCGTCCCCGTCACCGACCCCCTCCGACATCCCCGCCGTCATCCCAGTCACCGATCCCCTCCGACATCGAGGTGAGACCAGCCAAATATCCTTGTATATCTTGTGTTGTTGCTCAAATTGGATATGTGGTTGCCCAAGTGGCCGTTCATGTTCAGTTTACATCTCCGAGTGGCCTATGTCTTGCCGGAGTGTTGATTAATTTCCGTTCTGGCAAATTTCAGGCGCTCGATATGTCCTTTTTTAGCAAAGGTCATGCCGGATTTTGTCGTGAATTCTGGCATGACTTGTATATGTACAAGTTTAATCTTTGAATTATGATTGTAGGAAATGTCGTACTCGGACGATGACGGTCTCCCGGGGGAGTGTAGCTGGTGCCACGACGATCGAGGTATGTGCGACAGGTTCGTTCGGCTGGACGAAGATCGGCGCTTCAGCATTAAGCTCGAGGAGAACTTCGATTGTGAAACGGTACGCAACAACGACAAGTGTTTTTTTCTCCATTAAGCATGACTTCAACTATTTCAACGTCTAATTTTCATATTTTACAATTCGACTAGCTTATCCCATGCCATGCAAGACGCTATGTCTTGGAGAGGATGGGTTTTGAAGACCATGAAAATTTCGAAACAAAGAAAATACACCTAAGGACCCATCATGATATGGATTTTGAAGTAAACCTGTGCAATGCTCAGAGCGTAAGCCATTTTGGTTGCCAAAATTGGGAAGCACTTTTCAAAATGTATGGTTTTTATGAGGGTATGATTGTCACCATGGATCTTGGTGATCCTGACAGCGAGGAAGACAATATGGACATTTGGGTCCTTGTTGATACGCTTCCGATTGTACCGCTATGTGAGTTTCTCAAACATAGTTATTAACTAATTTATATTGTTTATTTCAAAATAGTTGATAGCTTATTTCCATTGACAGCTTATTTTGATTCTTCAAAGACTGTGCGGAAGATGGTAGATAAAACCCACTACACCGAAGGCACCCAATTAACGTATAAGGAGAAAAATCATCTGATCGCATTTTGTACTCTTCTTGAGAATTACAATGACTATTATCGAACTCCTCCAAATTATGGTGAATACGTGCCACTAGTGCATGTGTTGAACAACGATAACTTCTCTGGAGATACCCTGGTAAGATTTTTTACTATTACGACATCCGTGCATTTTTTGCATACTTCTAAAACTAGTACATCATTGCTAACTACGAAGTTATTATTATGTTTTTCAACAGAAACTCCCGATGGATTGTGTGCCTCATCTGATGTCTCTGCATGGTCGCCTCTCAGTTCTGAACATACTGCCAGGCAAATCTACGGAGCTCACCTGTGCATATCGGATTTCTAAAACCCGTGAACACATGATCATCAGAGAATGGAAGAAATGTATGGACATTCACAAGGAGGTTCTTGGAAGTAACATTCAGCGAAAGGCAAGAATGGGAGACAGGCTAATCTCCATTCTCCATAATGGAGAGTCAGGGGCTATCTTGTTTTTTGTTATTTTACCTTAGAAAATTTAGTAGGTCTTAATCGAATGTAATAGGTCCTATGAGGTACAATATGTTTATTATGTGGTAATGTGTTAGAGTTGATAATGATGATCTTGAGGAGGTGTTATGTGATGTCAATGATGAAAACGATGATATTGAGGAGGTGTTTTATGACAATGATGTATTATGATGCTAAGTTGTTAATGATATGATGATGATGATGATATTATTATATCATTGAGTGAAAGAACCGCGGATTAGTTTCAAGTGGATGGACATCCACTTGAAACTAGTCCACGGTTCTTTCACCCCATGATGTAATAACTCATTATGATGTAAAAACTATCTCTAAATTCCTGTTGTATGAAAACTTGTGTAAAGGTGTATGAATACAACATGAAAAAGAAAAGAAATAAAATACTAAATAATAGTAGTAGCGCGGGTAAGGAGAAGCGCTACTACTAATTACCAGTAGCGATGTTCTAAAGAACCGCTGCTACTAAGTCAATTTAGCAGTAGCGTGGGTCAAGACGCGCTATTGCTAAGCATTAGCTGTAGCGCCTTATCAGTAGCGCTCCTGCCCGCGCTACTGATAGGCCCAAAACCCGCGCTGCTGCTAGGCTTTTCCCTAGTAGTGTCTTGATGATCTTAAGGGCATTACCCCACTCTATGTCAGCACAAGATTAATATGGAACCTGATGCTAAACCCGTTGTTGATCACCAATGTCGGTTAAATCCAAAAATGAAAGAAGTGGTAAGAACAGAAATATTGAAGCTTCTGGAAGCAGCTATAATCTATCCTATAGCTGATAGTAGATGGGTAAGTCATGTTCATTGTTTCCCTAAGAAGGGAGGTATTATTGTTGTTCCTAATTATAAGAATGGGCTTATTCAACAAAGAATTATCACGGGCTATAGAATGGTAATTGATTATAGAAAATTAAATAAAGCTACTAGAAAAGATCATTACTCGCTGCCTTTTATAGATCAAATGTTAGAAAGACTATCTAAGCACACACATTTTTGCTTCCTTGATGGATACTCTGGCTTTTCACGAATACCTGTTTTACAATCTGATAAAGAAAAGACCACTTTTACTTGCCCTTTTGCAACATTTGCTTATAGACGCATGCCTTTCGGTTTATGTAATGCACCTTCTACCTTTCAAAGATGTATGACTGCTATATTCTCTGAATTTTGTGAAAAGATTGTTGAGGTTTTCATGGATGAATTTTCTGTTTATGGGAAGTCTTTTGATGATTGTTTAAGCAATCTTGATCGAGTTTTGCAGAGATGTGAACAAACAAATCTTGTCTTGAATTGGGAGAAGTGCCACTTTATGGTTAATGAAGGTATTGTCTTGGGCCACAAAATTTCTGAAAGAGGCATTGGGGTGGACAAAGCCAAGGTTGATGCAATTGAGAAAATGCCATGTCCTAAAGATATTAAAGGTATTCTAAGTTTCCTTGGTCATGCTGGTTTCTATAGAAGGTTTATCAAAGACTTTTCTAAAATTTCTAGGCCTCTTACTAGTCTTTTGCAAAAGGATACTCCCTTTGTTTTTGATGATGATTGTATGGAAGCCTTTGAAACACTAAAGAAAGCTTTAATTACTGCACCTATTGTTCAACCACCTGATTGGAACTTGCCTTTTGAGATTATGTGTGATGCTAGTGATTATGCTGTTGGTGTTTTTCTAGGACAAAGAGTTGATAAGAACTAAATGTTATTCATTATGCTAGTAAAACTTTAGACAGTGCTCAATGAAACTATGCTACTACTGAAAAAGAATTCTTAGCAGTGGTGTTTGCTTGTGATAAATTCAGATCTTACATTGTTGATTCTAAAGTAATTGTTCACACTGATCATGTTGTTATAAAATATTTTATGGAAAAGAAAGATACTAAACCTAGACTCATTAGGTGGGTTCTTCTGCTACAAGAATTTAATTTGCATATCACTGATAGGAAAGGAGCAAAGAACCCTGTGGCTAATAACTTGTCTAGACTTGAAAATATTCTTGATGACCCATAACCAATTAATGATACCTTCCCCGATGAACAACTAGCTGCAATAAATGTTTCTCATAGTACACCTTGGTATGCTGACTATGCTAATTATATTGTTGCTAAATACATACCACCTAGCTTCACATACCAACAAAAGAAAAAAAATTCTTCTATGACTTAAGACATTACTTTTGGGATGACCCACATCTTTATAAAGGAGTAGATGGTATTATTAGATGTTGTACCTGAGCATGAACAGGAACAAATCCTACGGAAATGTCACTCCGAAGCTTATGGAGGACATCACGCGGGAGACAAAACCGCTCATAAGGTATTGCAATCTAGTTTTTATTGGCCTACTCTCTTCAAGGATGCTCGTAAGTTTGTCTCATCTTGTGATGAATGCCAAAGAATAGGTACTATCGGTAAGCGTCAAGAAATTCCTATGAATTATTCACTTGTTGTTGAACCATTTGATGTTTGGGGATCTGACTTTATGGGATCTTTTCCTTCTTCTAATGGGTATACACATATTTTAGTTGTTGTTTATTATGTTACTAAATGGGTAGAAGCTATTGTAACCAGTAGTGCTGATCACAACACCTCTATTAAAATGCTTAATGAATTTATTTTTCCAAGGTTTGGAGTCCCTAGATATTTAATGACTGATGGTGGTTCACATTTCATTCATGGTGCTTTCTGTAAGATGCTTGCTAAGTATGATGTTAATCATAGAATTGTGTCACCTTATCATCCCCAGAGAAATAAAATTAATCTTACAAAAGACTGTTAATAGGTCCCGGAAGAATTGGTCTAAGAAATTAGATGATGCACTTTGGGCTTATAGAACAGCTTACAAAAATCCTATGGGTATGTCTCCATATAAAATGGTATATGGAAAAGCTTGTAATTTACCTCTTGAGTTAGAACATAAAGCATATTGGGCAATAAGAGAACTCAATTACGATTTCAAGCTTGCTGGAGAAAAGAGGTTATTTGATATTAGCTCATTAGGTGAATGGAGAACCTAGGCTTATGAAAATGCTAAGTTATTCAAAGAAAAAGTTAAAAGATGGCATGACAAAAGAATCCAAAAGCGTGAGTTCAAAGTAGGAGAATATGTTCTTTTGTACAACTCTTGTTTCAGGTTCTTTGCAGGAAAACTCCTCTCCAAATGGGAAGGACCCTATGTCATCGAGGAGGTCTATTGTTCCGGAGCTATCAAAATAAATAACGCCGAAGGGAGTAACCCGAAGGTCATCAATGGGCAACGAATAAAACACTATATCTTAGGTACGCCCATTAATGTGGAAAGCAATGTTATTCAAACTTTGACACCGGAAGAACACATAAAAGAGTCCTTCCGGAACATTCCAGAATCATGAAAATAAGGAGGTACGTTATACGGTAAGTAAACGGACTCCAAAAAATCCGCAAAAATATTTTTTTTCGGTTTTGGAATATTTAGAAAATTAGGAAAATAAGAAACTTCTAGGAAAGTGACCCTGGTGGGCACGATACACCAGGGCCTGGCGCGCCCAGGTGGGTTATGCCCACCTCGGGTACTTTCCAATCTCCATTTTTCTTTCGTTCTGCTTGTTCCCCAAGATAAAAAATCTATATATACCTCCTGAACCTGTTAACCTCCATATCACGGAGAAATCTGTTGTTTTCTTTTCTTGCTATTTTCCGTCAGATCCAATCCACCATGACCTCTTCAAGCTCCTCCAAGGACAAGTTCTTCGACAACGTCATCAACCCATATCTACGAGAGGTGATGCAGCACCCTCAAGCTATCCAGAAGCGTGATGGGGTGCTACACATCCGTGATGTGCAAGGACCCAAGGGGACTGGATCCGTGGAGGCTAGGCTTGGAGCCATGGAGCAGGACATCTTCAAGTGCAAGGGGATGGTGGAACGTGGACTCAATGCCAATCACCTCATGATCACGGACTATACCCGTGATCTCAAGGTGGATGGCAAGCCCATAAAGGATATCATCTTCTCCCTTAACAAGCAAATCAACTTCCTCCATAGCCAGATCCACGATTTTCAAAGCCAGATCTTTGAATATCAGGCCAAGTTTAAAGGTATGAGTTGGCTGCCAGTTGCAGGATCTGGGAGACTCTCCTCCTCTTATGATGGTGAACCTCTGCCATGGAAATCCGAGGACAAGAAACCTTCTACTTCATCACCACCATCTTCTTCATCACCACCAAAAGAAAACTGAGTATTGGGTATGAGCACTCCCCTTGGCTTTTGCCAAGCTTGGGGGAGGTGCCCCGGTATCATATTAATCTCCACCATCTTTTGCCTTCATTTTCTTAGTTCGATCAATGGTTATCTTTTGCTATTAGATGAATAAAAGTTTAGTTTGATCCTTTCTTTTTGTGAGTTTGCTTAGTGATCAATCCTTGTAATCAAGTGCGAGATATAATAAAGTTTAGTTTGAGTTTTGCCTTCTTTACTTTCTTGCGGCAATAAAAGGAAAGGAAATAAAAAGAAAGATCATATGCTAATATTATGGTAAGTGATGACATTACATAAGGAAAAGTATAAGTAGAAAATTTCATTGTAGATTAACAAACATAGCATTGGCCAATGATGCAACACATGAAAGAAATAATAAGGGAAGAGAAGATTCACATATAAATACAGTATCATGGAAATCTTTTGTGATTGTGAGCACCCACCAAAATATTATATGCCAAAATTGTTGATGTTGGACAAGGAAGACAACTTAATGATTTATGTTTGTTCATATTCACATAGAAGTCATATTGTCATAGATCCTTCAACATGTGGTGCATGCCCCTATCTTTGCTAGCCGAAAATTCTGCACTAAGTAGAGATACTACTTATGCATCCAAAACCCTTAAACCTTATCTTGTTTGAGAGTCCACCATACCTACCTATGGATTGAGTAAGATCCTTCAAGTAAGTTGTCATCGGTGCAAAAAGGGCAATAAAATTTCTTATAAAAATGTGAGATCATTTAGTGTAAGGGAAAATTGAGCGTTGTACGAACTTGTGATGGTGAAGAATAAAAGCGACAGACTGCATAATAAAGGTTGCCATCATAAGGGGCAATATAAAGTGATGTTCTCTTGCATAAAGGGGTCGAGCATACAAACAAAAAGCGCATGGCAACCTCTGCTTCCCTCTACGAAGGGCCTATCTTTTACTTTCATGTATTTACTTTTATGCAAGAGTCAAAGTTTTCCTCTCTATTCCTTTTATTTTTCTCCTTTGGCAAGCATCATGTGGTGAGGAAAGATCTAGGCACATATGTCCAGTTGAATATGGGTGGCATAAGTTATTATTGTTGACATCACCCTTGAGGTGAGTGTGTTGGGAGGCAAAACTATAAGCCCCTATCTTTCTTTGTGGCCGGTTGAAATGTTTTGCTCATGTGTACGCGATGAGCGTTAGCAATCATAGAAGACTAAATGATGGTTGAGTATGTGGACTTGCCTAAAGGCTCCAATACGTGAACCTTCCTGAAAAGATGATGAATCATAGTTGCAAAATTGACTGAGAACATAGTTTGTTGGTTTGCAATAGAGTTTATGCTTTATACTTCAATGTTGTGATGAATTGTCACTTGTTCATGAGAAGCCTATGATTAAAGTGTTATGATAAAAAAGATTATATTAAAGTTTGTTGCTGTTATAATAAGTCACATGATGCTGCTATGTCTGTATTTTTGTTTTTATCGACACCTCTCTCTCTAAGCATGTGGACATGTTTTTCGATTTTGATTTTTGCTTGAGGACAAGCGAGGTCCAAACTTGGGGGAGTTGATACGTCCATATTCCATCATGTTTTCCTACTATTATTTATGTTGTTTTATTGTATAATAATGCTTTTTGGAGTAATTCTAATGCCTTTTCTCTCATAATATGCAAGGTTTGCATCAAGGGGAAGAATTCTGGCAGCTGGAAATCTGGACCTGAAAAAGCTAAGTCAAGCTACCTATTATGCACAACTCCAAATGAGCTGAAACTCCCCGAGGAATTTTTATGGAATATTTAATGGATATTGGAGCAAATAAGTACCAGAGGAGGGCCACCAGGTGGACACAACCCACCTGGGCACGCTAGGAGGCCCAGGTGCGCCCTGGTGGGTGTTGCCCTCCTCGGCCCACCTCCGGTGCCCATCTTCTGGTATATAAGTCATTTTAACCAAAAAAATAAGGGGAGAACATTTGGGACGAAGTGCCGCCGTCTCGAGGCGGAACTTGGGCAGGAGCACTTCTTCCCTCCGGCGAAGCAATTCCGCTGGGGGAACTTCCCTCCCGAAGGGGGAAATCATCGTCATCATCATCAGCAACAATTCTCCCATCTTGGGGAGGGCTATCTTCATCAACATCTTCACAGCACTAATGTCGGATATCGGGTTCCGGCAAAACCCTTAAGGTTCGAACTCTGGGGTGCGCACGAAGATCTTCTCCCTACCGAAACACGCCCACAACCTCGCCGCAATTCTAAGCTAGCACGATGAACAACACAAGAGACACAAGGTTTATACTGGTTTGGGCCACAGTTGTGGTGTAATACCCTAATACAGTGTGTGGTGTGGTGGATTCCCTCTTGGGATGATGATGAACAGTACAGAGGAAGAACAGCCTCGTGAGGAGAGGTGTTCTTGTGGTGGAGTGTTGATAAGCTAGGTTCAGAGCCGATCCCCCTCTACTGTGGTGGCTGGCCCTATTTATAGCGGCCCTGGTCCTCTTCCCAAATATTGAGAGGGAAGGGAGCCAACAACGGCCATTTTGAAACGGGACAGCTAGTACAAGCTATCCTGACGAAAGGTGGTCTTCGACTGCCAAAGGCACTGGTGATGACGCCGTCTTGGGCTCCACGGTGACCTCCGTCCTGCTGTCCTGCTGGTCTTGGTCTCGTTGCACCGATATGGAAACCTTTGCCTGATGCCTCGGTACTCCATGCCTGTGCTTGCCCCCTTTGCACCAAAGAGGAAACGAGGACACTGCGCAGGCTGGCGCCCGCCTAGTCTTGATCGTCATGGCTTGCGTCATGAGCACCTCGCGAGGTACCCCTTGCCTTGATGAAGACGGGCCGTACTGGGCCACTAGCTGAGCCACGCTGCAGGTCGCATGCAGGCAAGTCTAGGGACCCCCGTTCCCAGAACGCCGACAGTAGCCCTCGGGCCCAAGGCATGCTCGGACTTGGCTTAGCAGCGAAGCCAAAGGGCAAGTGCGGAGTGCCGCGGGCCCCAACAGCCTGCGGCCTTGTTCGACGCGTTGGACGTGGGCGTTGATACATCTCCAACGTATCTATAATTTTTGATTGTTCCATGCTATTATATTACCTCTTTTGGATGTTTATGGGCTTTATTTTACACATTTATATCATTTTTGGGACTAACCTACTAACCAGAGGCCCAGCCCATATTGCTGTTTTTTTGCCTATTTCAGTATTTTGAAGAAAAGGAATATCAAACGGAGTCCAAAAGGAATAAAACCTTCGGGAGCGTTATTTTTGGAACAAATCTGATTCGGAGAGCCTAGAGTGCAAATCAAGAAAGCTCCAAGGGCTCCACGATATAGGAGGGAGCCCCCCCCCCTTGTAGGGCGCGCCCCCTGTCTCGTGGGCCCCTCGGGCGTCCACCGACGTACTTCTTCCTCCTATATATGTCTACGTACCCCGAAAACATCCAGGAGCACCATGAAACACAATTTCCACCGCCGTAACATTCTGTATCCGCGAGATCCCATCTTGGAGCCCTTGCCGGCACTCTACCGGAGGGGGAAGCAACCACGGAGGGCCTCTACATCAACATCCTTGCCCCTCCGATGAGTTGTGAGTAGTTTACCACAGACCTACGGGTCCATAGTTATTAGCTAGATGGATTCTTCTCTCTTTTTGGATCTAATTACAATGTTCTCCCCCTCTCTTGTGGAGATCTATTCGATGTAATCACTTTTTACGGTGTGTTTGCCGAGATCCGATGAATTGTGGGTTTATGATCAAGTTTATCTGTGAATAATATTTGAATCTTCTCTGAATTCTTTTATGTATGATTGAGTTATCTTTGCAAGTCTCTTCGAATTATCAGTTTGGTTTGGCCTACTAGATTGATCTTTCTTGCCATGGGAGAAGTGCTTAGCTTTGGGTTCAATCTTGCGGTGTTCTTACCCAGTGACAGAAAGGGTTGCAAGACACGTATTGTATTGTTGCCATCGAGGATAACAAGATGGGGTTTATATCATATTGCATGTGTTTATCCCTCTACATCATGTCATCTTGCTTAATGCGTTGCTCTGTTCTTATGAACTTAATACTCTAGATGCATGCTGGATAGCGGTCGATGTGTGGAGTAATAGTAGTAGATGCAGGCAGGAGTCGGTCTACTTGTTATGGACGTGATGCCTATATACATGATCATGCCTAGATAATCTCATAACTATGCGCTTTTCTATCAATTGCTCGGCAGTAATTTGTTCACCCATCGTAATACTTATGTTATTCCGAGAGAAGCCTCTAGTGAAACCTATGGCCCCCGGGTCTATCTCTTATCATATTTGCTTTCCATCTACTTTATTTGCATCTTTACTTTTTGCATCTATCTTACAAAATACCAAAAAATATTTATCTTATCATACTATCTTTATCAGATCTCACTTTCGCAAGTGGTCGTGAAGGGATTGACAACCCCTTTATTGCGTTGGTTGCGAGTTCTCAGTTTGTTTGTGTAGGTGCGTGGGACTTTTGAGGAGCCTCCTACTGGATTGATACCCTGGTTCTCAAAACTGAGGGAAATACTTACGCTACACTTTGCTGCATCACCCTCTCCTCTTCGGGGAAAACCAATGCAAGCTCAAGACGTAGCAAGAAGGATTTCTGGCGCCTTTGTCGGGGAGGTCTTCGCTCAAGTCAAGACATACCAAGTACCCATCACAAACCCATCTCCCGGCATTTACATTATTTTCCATTTGCCTCTCGTTTTCCTCTCCCCCACTTCACCCTTGCCGTTTTATTTGCCCTATCCTTCCCAACCTCCTCCTCTCTTTTCCGCTTGCCGTTTTTCTGTTTACTCGTGTGTTAGTTCGTTTACCTTGTCGTTATGGCTAGTCCTCCTATCTTTATTCTCACTCCCGAACAAGAAATCCACAATTTTAAGCAAAGGGAGAGAGAAAGTTTAAAAGATGCTTGGCATAGAATTTGCAATGCCCAATATAAAGCTACTAGGAAGCTTGCTACTTCCGTTCTTCTCCGCAATTTTTATGTAGGCATTACTCCTTGGAATAGATGTGTTCTCGGTATTGCTACCGGAGGTGATTTTATGAGTAGCCATACTTTTGATGCCTATAATGCTATGTTAGATTTGTTTGGCCCACCACCTCTTTTGGTTAATGGAACGGTTTTAACTCTAGAACATGTGATGCAACGGCTTGATATTATTGAAAATAAAATTGCCACTGTTGAGTTGATTCAAAATTTGGATAAAATGATTCATAATCACATTACCCAATTTGGATCTAGGGTTGGAGTTACTTTGAAAAAATCTTAAGGAAAAAGAACCTATAGTCAATGAAAAAATAGATCTAGACTCTTCTAGAATCAGTAAACTTGAGGATATCATTAGAAACTTGGGTTTCGCGTTTTCCCCCATGAAAAACACTCCAAAACCCCCTACTAAAATTGCCAAGTTTATTTATGTTCCTAAAAATAAGGGTGAATCTTCTAGTAAGGGAGATGCGGATCTCAAATCCATAAGTGTTCTTCCCAATTGCCTCTCTATCGTTAAGGAACCTTTTGCTACCAATGAATTTCTTGAATTTTTGTCTAAAAGTGTAGCCATTGCTAAAATGGAAGAAATCCCTAGAGATCACAAGCGCTCTATTGATGAATTTTGTGCCAAAGATGGCACTCGTTAGATCTATCTTTGTTTTTATGCCTAGCTAGGGGCGTTAAACGATAGCGCTAGTTGGGAGGCAACCCAATTTTTATCTTATGTTTTTTGCTTTTGCTCCTGCTTAGTAATAAATCTTGCATCTACCTTCTGGTTAGATGTGTTTTTATATTTTAATTAGTGTTTGTGCCAAGTAGAACCTATAGGATAACCTACGATGATAGTTGATTTGATTCTGCTAAAAAATAGAAACTTTGCGCGCACGAATATAATTTTGTTAATTCACAGGAACGTGCTTTTGCGTTGATTCTTTCTGATCCTGTTCAATAGAAAAATTGTCCAGGACTTCCTATTTTGGTAGGATTTTTAGAGCTCCAGAAGTGTGCGTTAGTTACAGATTGCTATAGACTGTTCTGTTTTTGACAGATTCTGTTTTTCGTGTGTTGTTTGCTTATTTCAATGCATCTATGGCTAGTAAATTAGTTTACAAACCATAGAGAAGTTGGAATACAGTAGGTTTAACACCAAATTAAATAAAGAATGAGTTCATTACAGTACCTTATGTGGTGGTTTTGTTTTCTTTCACTAACGGAGCTTATAAGATTTCCTATTGAGTTTTGTGTTGTGAAGTTTTCAAGTTTTGGGTAAAGCTTTTATGGACTATGGAATAAAGGGTGGCAAGAGACTAAGCTTGGGGATGCCCATGGCACCCCAAGATATTCAAGGATAGCCCAAATCCTAAGCTTGGGGATGCCCCGGGAAGGCATCCCCTCTTTCGTCTTTGTTCATTGGTAACTTTACTTGAAGCTATATTTTTATTCGCCACATGATATGTGTTTTGCTTGGAGCGTCGTGTATTATATTAGTCTTTGCTTTTTAGTTTACCACAATCATCCTTGCTGTACACACCTTTTGGGAGAAGCCTATTTGATTAGAATTTGCTAGAATACTCTATGTGCTTCACTTATATCTTTTGAGCTTGATAGTTTTTGCTCTAGTGCTTCACTTATATCTTTTAGAGCACGGTGGTGTCTTAATTTTGAAGAAATTGCTAGTCTCTCATGCTTCACTTATATTATTTTGAGAGTCTTTTAGAACAGCATGGTATTTGCTATTATCATAAAGTTGGTCCTAGAATGATGAGCATCCAAGTTGGGTATAATAAAAACTATCATACAAAGTGAATTGGATGTTATGATCAATTTGATGCTTGATAATTGTTTTGAGATATGGAGGTAGTGATATTAAAGTCATGCTACTTGGGTGATTATGAATTTAAAGAATGCTTGTGTTGAAGCTTGTGATTCCCGTAGCATGCACGTATGGTGAACCGCTTTGTGATGAAGTTGGAGCACAATTTTATTTATTGATTGTCTTCCTTATGAGTGGCGGTCGGGGACGAGCGATGGTATTTTCCTACCAATCTATCCCCCTAGGAGCATGCGCGTAGTACTTTGGTTTTTGATGACTTCTAAATTTTTGCAACAAGTATATGAGTTCCTTTGATTAATGTTGAGTCCATGGATTATACGCACTCTTTCACCCTTCCACTATTGCTAGCCTCTCTTGTACCGCGCAACTTTCGCCGGTACCATACACCCACCATTTACCTTCCTCAAAACAGCCACCATACCTACATATTATGGCATTTCCATAGCCATTCCGAGATATATTGCCATGCAACTTTCCACCATTCCGTTCATATGGCACACATTACTTTCGTCATATTGCTTTTTGCATGATCATGTAGTTGACATCGTATTTGTGGCAAGGCCACCTTCACAATTTTCATACATGTCGCTCTTGATTCATTGCATATCCCGGTACACCACCGGGGGCATTCATATAGAGTCATATCTTGTTCTAGCTTTGAGTTGTAAATCCATAAAAGTGTGATGATCTTCATTATTAGAGCATTGTCCTAGTGAGGAAAGGATGATGAAGACTATGATTCCCCCACAAGTCGGGATGAGACTTCAGACTTTACAAAAAGAAAAGAAAGAAAAAATAAAGAGAAAGGCCAAAAAGAAAAAAAAGGCCAAAGAAAAAAAATATAAAAAAGAAGGAAAAGAAAAAAATTAGAGAAAAAGAGAGAAGGGACAATGCTACTATCTCTTTTTCCACACTTGTCCTTCAAAATAGCACCATGATCTTCATGCTAGAGAGTCTCATATGTTGTCACATTCATATACTAGTGGTAAGTTTTCATTATAGAATTTGGCTTGTATATTCCAATGATGGGCTTCCTCAAAAGTGCCCTAGGTCTTCATGAGCAAGCAAGTTGGATGCACCCCACTTAGTTTCTTTTGTTGAGCTTTCATATATTTATAGCTCTAGTGCATCCGTTGCATGGCAATCCCTACTCACTCACATTGATATCTATTAATGGGCATCTCCATATCCCGTTGATACGCCTAGTTGATGTGAGACTATCTTCTCCTTTTTGTCTTCTCCACAACCACCCTTCTATTCCACATATAGTGCTATGTCCATGGCTCACGCTCATGTATTGCGTGAAAGTTGAAAAAGTTTGAGATTATTACAGTATGAAACAATTGCTTGGCTTGTCATCGGGGTTGTGCATGATTAAATACTTTGTGTGATGAAGATAGAGCATAGCCAGACTATATGATTTTGTAGGGATAACTTTCTTTAGCCATGTTATTTTGAGAAGACATGATTACTTTGATTAGTATGCTTGAAGTATTACTATTTCTTATGTCAATATGAAATTTTATTTTGTATTCATTTGGGTCTGAACATTCATGCCACAATAAAGAAAATTACATTATAAATTATGCTAGGTAGCATTCCACATCAAAAATTCTCTTTTTATCATTTACCTACTCGAGGACGAGCAAGAATTAAGCTTGGGATGCTTGATACGTCTCCAACGTATCTATAATTTTTGGTTGTTCCATGCTATTATATTACCTCTTTTGGATGTTTATGGGCTTTATTTTACACATTTATATCATTTTTGGGACTAACCTACTAACCAGAGGCCCAGCCCATATTGCTATTTTTTGCCTATTTCAGTATTTCGAAGAAAAGGAATATCAAAAGGAGTCCAAACGGAATAAAACCTTCGGGAGCGTTATTTTTGGAACAAATCTGATCCGGAGAGCCTGGAGTGCAAGTCAAGAAAGCTTCGAGGGCCCCACGAGATAGGAGGGCGCCCCCCCTGTAGGGCGCACCCCCTGTCTCGTAGGCCCCTCAGGCGTCCACCGACGTACTTCTTCCTCCTATATATGTCTATGTACCCCGAAAACATCCAGGAGCACCATGAAACACAATTTCTACCACCGTAACCTTCTGTATCCGCGAGATCCCATCTTGGAGCCCTTGTCGGCACTCTATCGGAGGGGGAAGCAACCATGGAGGGCCTCTACATCAACATCCTTGCCCCTCCGATGAGTTGTGAGTAGTTTACCACAGACCTACGGGTCCATAGTTATTAGCTAGATGGCTTCTTCACTCTTTTTGGATCTCAATACAATGTTCTCCCCCTCTCTTGTGGAGATCTATTCGATGTAATCTATTTTTGCGGTGTGTTTGTCGAGATCCGATGAATTGTGGGTTTATGATCAAGTTTATCTATGAATAATATTTGAATCTTCTCTGAATTCCTTTATGTATGATTGAGTTATCTTTGCAAGTCTCTTCGAATTATCAGTTTGGTTTGGCCTACTAGATTGATCTTTCTTGCCATGGGAGAAGTGCTTAGCTTTGGGTTCAATCTTGCGGTGTTCTTACCCAGTGATAGAAAGGGTTGCAAGACACGTATTGTATTGTTGCCATCGAGGATAACAAGATGGGGTTTATATCATATTGCATGTGTTTATCCCTCTACATCATGTCATCTTGCTTAATGCGTTGATCTGTTCTTATGAACTTAATACTCTAGATGCATGCTAGATAGCGGTCAATTTGTGGAGTAATAGTAGTAGATGCAGGCAGGAGTCGGTCTACTTGTTACGGACGTGATGCCTATATACATGATCGTGCCTAGATAATCTCATAACTATGCGCTTTTCTATCAATTGCTCGACAGTAATTTGTTCACCCACCATAATACTTATGCTATTCTGAGAGAAGCCTCTAGTGAAACCTATGGCCCCCGGGTCTATCTCTTATCATACTTGCTTTCCATCTACTTTATTTGCATCTTTACTTTTTGCAACTATCTTACAAAATACCAAAAATATATTTATCTTATCATACTATCTTTACCAGATCTCACTTTCGCAAGTGGCCGTGAAGGGATTGACAACCCCTTTATTGCGTTGGTTGTGAGTTCTCAGTTTGTTTGTGTAGGTGCGTGGGACTTTTGAGGAGCCTCCTACTGGATTGATACCTTGGTTCTCAAAACTAAGGGAAATACTTACGCTACACTTTGCTGCATCACCCTCTCCTCTTCGAGGAAAACCAACGCAAGCTCAAGACGTAGCAGGCGTCTCCGCTTCCCCACGCACCCCCAATATCCGCCTGGCTAGGCGGCCACGGAGCTTTACATAGTTATTTCCTCCTCGTTGCCCGCGTGCTTCCTGTTCCCCATTCTTCCTCTAACCTCTGTTTCCACTTCCAATCTGACTTGAGTTCTGCCCCCTCTATCGCCATGGCGCCAACTAGCAAGGGGAAGGGGAAGAAGCCTCTGTCCTCATCCAGTTCATCCCCGGCAATCGAGCCCGCCGTCGTCCGGTCGTTGGTGCTCAACTTGGAGGCCCTGGGAAAGGTCTGCCCCGCGCTCGCATCCAGCTTCAACGAGCGCGGAAGGACGATGGCTTGGCATGCGTCCCACGCCTCCATTGATAGGACAGTCACTGAGGTTCGGTTCTTCGTCCACGCCCCGTGGGCCTGCCTGGTTCCCCCTTTCTTTGCCTTCTTCAATGCAGTGCTTTCCCATTATCAGATCCATATGATGCATCTTGATCCCCAGTCTGTTACCCCTCTTGATGTCTTCTCCTTTGTTTGCGAAGCCATGGTGGGCATTGCTCCTTCCGTCGCCCTCTTGCGCCACTTCTTCTCGCTGCGCCTGACCAACCACTCGCAGTGCTTGGGGTGTGTGAGCTTCCAGGCCGTAGCAGAGACGGCCACCACGGGGATTGGTTTTGATCTCCCGCCGTCCACGAGTGGGTTCCGGATGTGGTGGCTGTACGTGGACGTCTGAGTGCTCAGCCCTCTGCTCTCATCTCCGTCGTCGTCTGCTGTCCCCAACCCCATGTGGGGCCACGAATGACTCATGAACCCCCGACTCTCGTTCGTCTAGTACCGCCTGAGGAGGTTGAGAGATCTCGGCGTGACTGCGCCCCGGGTGGTGAAGGAGTTCCTCCAGTGTTGCATTGCTCCTCTTCAGCGCCACTCCCGACCAATGTGGGCCCTGGCGGGTGACCAGGACCGCATGAGGCTTTAGGAGACGGAACTAGCGCCTGAGACGCTGAAGAAGGTGCTTGAGGTCTTGACTGGCAACCCCTCGCCGAGCGATATATGGCACGAAGGTAGCCTCCTGTATCTCTGCTCGAACAGGGCTGAGTTCGCGAGACAGATGCCTCTCTTCGATGAATGGGGGTTGCATCCGGCTGGCCTTGCGGGGCCTCGCGAGAATCCTGTCGCGATGTCTCCCTTCCTCGCTGCCAGCATCGATCTTGCCCCAGGAGCGGGTGCAAGGAGGCAAGCATCACTTGAGGCTGGAGGCTCGGGTGTCATGGTGCTGATGCCGCACGGGTTCCTGAAGGGTCATCCTCCAGAGCTGGTGAAGCCCGCCCTGAGGCAGTCGTCGATGGGGGGACGCAACCCGTGGCTCCCGATGCCGGAGCCCCCGAGTCCTCAGCGAGCCATCAAGAGGTGGTGCCTGATCGCTCCTTCCATCTCGGCGCCCCTGAGGCTCGCTGCCTGGGTGCCTCTCCATCCGCGCCACGCGCTAGTCCTCACGTTGACCGCCTGGGTCGGTTCCGCGTGGTCTTCGCCGCCCTCCGTAAGAGGAAGGAGTCTTCGAGTTACAGTGGACGCCCCTTCCGACCGTTGAAGCATAGGAAGTACTTCGCCATAGATGAGTAAGTACCTCATTCTTGTAACTCCTCAACCGCTGCTCCCTTTCCTGACTGTGGCTTTTCAGGGTCCCTCCTGCCAAGCCTGCGGAGTCTCCCAAGAAGCAACTTCCTCCGGCCTCGCCTCCATCACTGGCCTTGAGCGTCCAGAGCCTGTATGCTGCCCCTGATGCTGGGTCAGCCGGAGAAGCAAGCCTGCCTGCAGGGTGTCTTGAGCCAGTGCCCTTGCCGCCTTTCCTCCGCGACCTTGCCTAGGGCGTGACCAGCCTGCCCAGGGCTCCTCCTCTGATCGTGGACGGCGAGTGGTTGGCGTCGGTCCTTGGCTCTTCTTCTGGGGATGGACTTGCGCCGGTCCGGGTCCCTTGCGGAGACCGTCCGACAATCGTGGGGGCGCCAGCCCTCAGCCCCCTACCGAGAGGGGGTGAACCACTTTAGGGCCCGCCGACAGCGCCGGTGGCTGGGGACGACATTGATAGCATGCTCAAGTGTGCACGAGAGCAAAGCGTCGTTCGCCGAGAGTTCCTTCGGAAGGCGATGGAGGCGATGGGCCAGCTTGGTGGACAACTTGCGGATGTGGACGCGTATCTTGAAGCTGAGGGCCTGCGGCTGATTGAGGAGCAACGCAAGCTGAAGGTGGCAATCAACCTTGCGCGCTATCAGCGCGAAGTTGACAATGCGAAGGCCGAGGCATCCCTTGCAGCCTCACGAAAGGCCTGCTCCCGAGCCCTGGAGGAAGCTTGGGAAGCAGATCATCATCGTGAGGTCATGGAGAAGCGCGCGTGGGAGCTCCAAGCCTGGAGCGCTTCCCTGGAGCAGCAAGTGGAGCTACGCCAGGCCGCCCTAGCATCGCTGAAGGGGACGCCTATCGAGGAGGAGGAGCTCCGGAGGCGTGAGGAAACGCTGACGCTGGAGGCCGCCGAGCGCAATCTTGACCTTGAGTGGTTGGAGACGAGGGAGCGCTAGGTTACTCAGGTGGAGGATGATGTTGGCGCGCGCGAGGCTCGAATATAGGAGGAGGTCGACCGCCGTGTGACGGAAGTTCATGCAGATCTTGTGCGCAGGTATGACCAGAGGCTGGAGCTGATTGAAGCCGAGGCTGCAGGCAGGACTGCCTCTCTCAGGTCCAAGCTAACTGAAACGGAGCAGCACGCGGAGGCCGCCGCAGCCGCCCTGGTCTTGGCGCAGACTGAGTTGGCCTCCACTCATGCCGAGCAGCTTCTTCTTCAACAGCAGGTCGACGACGCCGAGTCCGTTGCTCGGTAGAACAGAGAAGAAATTCTTCAATGGCAGACGCTGGAGCACATGCATGGCCCCATGCTCCAGCAACTTAGGAACAGGGCCAACACGGCCCTTGGCAATATCTTTGATGCGAACGCCCCGCATCCTCACGTGACCAACTATGCCAGTCATCTCCAATTCTTCACTGATGTGGTGACATGCCTGGAGAACCGCTCCAAGAGAGCTCGCCAGCTTGTTGAGGAAAGGAGCCGCAGCATGCTCGGGCGTGCATTCTCCCGTGTCTTCAGCCATCTTCAGAACGTTGATCCCCACTTTGACTTTGACGTCGTCATCGCCCCAGTGCCCGAGGCCATCCAGGGCGACCTGGCGCGGTGGGTAGAGGACAACGTGGATGCGCTTGTTAGGGCCTTTGCTTCTGACAACAATGGGGTGATAGTTGCCGCGGATGAAGGCGATGTGGTCAATGGCGGTGAAGACGGCGCCAATGATGGCGACGGTGATGCCAGTGACAACGACAGCGGCGCCAGTGATGCCTCTGGAGGCGACCAAGAGGGTGCGGTGAGCGATATGTCTGACTGATCATGTGTTCCCTTGCTGTTTATCCTGTACACAGAAGCTCGGGCGCGGCCCTGAAAGTTGTAAGAGCATTTTGGGAGGGGAAGTCCCTCATGTAAAAAGATTGTCGTCCTCATGCTTCTAGGAACGATGTTGAACGTGTGCCTACATGATATCACGGGCCCTGTGATGAGTTAGTTGTTGTAGCTTACCTTTAGCCCGGACAAGTCCTGAATAGGCCCACGAGGCTGTCAGCCTCCGAGAGTCCTCTAAGGGACCTACTGACCAAGTGGTGAGGGCCTCGCGAGAGCGAGTGCCGGCCGCCGGCCGGCATGCGCGCGTGCACTTGGCCCAGCCCCACCCGCGAGAGGCTCACAAGGGGGAGGCAGCTAGTGCAAATTCCAAACTAGGGTAGAAACCAGAACACAAGAAATCACAC
>NC_057798.1:227555514-227627627 GCF_018294505.1 Triticum aestivum
CCCGCATACACAAAAGCAAATTCAATCTCAACTTAAATCGGAAACAAGGAAGCTTGACCACAGAAAGGGAGGCAAAAAAGCAAAAAGCCGCATCCGACACCTAGTCTAGTCTTCGACATCTTCTCACCAGCGCGGAGCTAAGTGCTGCCACTGGGCGTGGGAGGGAGCCCCCGAGGCCCGAGGGCGGCTCTCCGGAGACTCCGGGGCGTGTACAGCCCCAACTCATTATTACGTGAGAGTGTCACGGGCGGCGAGCATCACAGGCACTGGGCCTTCTTCACAGGCACCGAGCCTTGCTTCATATCGCCAGACGAGGGCCCCGCCTTGCACCACCCTCGACCACCATTGATGGTGGCCAGAGACCAAGTACACGCCAATGGGGCAAAGGGGATGCCAGTGGTTCCCTCGGCAACCACGGGTCCTCTGCCCGGGGCAGGCTTTGCAGCACCTCCCCGGCACAGGGCCTACCTCCGGGAAATGCCTTGCTCCATGCGCTGTGGGGAGGGGCCCGGCTCCCGGCCCCTCTCCTGCAACCCCTAGTGCGATCCTCCTGGCGGAAGGGAGGCTGCTGAGCTGGGGTAACCTTCCGCTGCAGTGACCTAAACTTCCTGCGACCCATGGTTAGCATAAGCTTGCTCATGAGGAATAGCGGTACCCGATAGCTGCTGTTGCCAGCGTGGTTGGTGAGGCTTCCTTGGGGCTCCTAAAAAGGCTCGGCTTCTGGCGTTTCTTCCTCCCATCCTGACCAGAGAAACTAGCCAGGGTCGTCTTCTAGCGCGTACTCCCGATCCACCATGTGGGGCACGTAAGCCTCCGAGGTTGCCGCCCCGAAGACTTCTCCGTAGTGCCCATGCTCCATGTGGCCTAGCCTAGCGCGCCGTCTTGACGGTGGTAGGGCGGTGGCCTGCCCGGGCCCTAGGTGGCGATGCGCATGCCCTCGCTCTTCGGGGGTGGTGCTGGTGTAGCCTGACGCCCGGCGCCGATGGTTGAGCTTGAAGGAAATATGCCCTAGAGGCAATAATAAAGTTATTATTTATTTCCTCATATCATGATAAATGTTTATTATTCATGCTAGAATTGTATTAACCGGAAACATGATACATGTGTGAATACATAGACAAAACATATAGTCACTAGTATGCCTCTACTTGACTAGTTCATTGATCAAAGATGGTTATGTTTCCTGACCATAGACATGTGTTGTCATTTGATTAGTGGGATCACATCATTAGAAGAATGATGTGATTGACATGACCCATTCCGTTAGCCTAGCACTTGATCGTTTAGTATACTGTTATTGCTTTCTTCATGACTTATACATGTTCCTGTAACTATGAGAATTATGCAACTCCTGTTTACCGGAGGAACACTTTGGGTACTACCAAACGTCACAACGTAACTGGGTGATTATAAAGGAGTACTACAGGTGTCTCCGAAGGTACATGTTGAGTTGGCGTATTTCGAGATTAGGTTTTGTCACTCCGATCGTCGAGAGGTATCTCTGGGCCCTCTCGGTAATGCACATCATTATAAGCCTTGCAAGCAATGTGACCAATGAGTTGGTTGCGGGATGATGCATTACGTAACGAGTAAAGAGACTTGCCGGTAACGAGATTGAACTAGGTATTGGATACCGACGATCGAATCTCGGGCAAGTAACATACCGATGACAAAGGGAACAACGTATGTTGTTATGCGGTTTGACCGATAAAGATCTTCGTAGAATATGTAGGAACCAATATGGGCATCCAGGTCCCGCTATTGGTTATTGACCGAGAATAGTTCTAGGTCATGTCTACATAGTTCTCGAACCCGTAGGGTCCGCACGCTTAACGTTACGATGACAGTTTTATTATGAGTTTATAAGTTTTGATGTACCGAAGTTTGTTTGGAGTCCCGGATGTGATCGCGGACATAACGAGGAGTCTCGAAATGGTCGAGACATAAAGATTGATATATTCGACGACTATATTCGGACACCGGAAGTGTTGCGGGTGATTTCGGAGAAAACCGGAGTGCCGGAGGGGTTACCGGAACCCCCCGGGGAAGTATTGGGCCTTAGTGGGCCTGAGGGGGGAGAGAGGGCAGCAGCCTAGGAGGTGGAGCACCCCCTCCCATGGGGAGTCCGAATTGGACTAGGGGAGGGGGCGCGGCCCCTCTTTCCCTCTCCCTCTCCCCCTCTTTCCTTCCCCCTTCCTCCTTCCTAGTTGGACTAGGAAAGGGGAGTCCTACTCCCACTAGGAGGAGGACTCCCCCCCTCCTTGGCGCGCCCCAAGGGCCGGCCGGCCTCCCCCTTGCTCCTTTATATATGGGGGCGGGGGGCACCCCATAGACACACAAGTTGATCTACGGATCGTTCCTTAGCCGTGTGCGGTGCCCCCCTCCACCATATTCCACCTCGGTCATATTGTCGCGGAGTTTAGGCGAAGCCCTGCGCCGGTAGAACATCATCATCGTCACCACGCCGTCGTGCTGACGGAACTCATCTCCGGAGCTTTGCTGGATCGGAGCACGGAGATCGTCATCGAGCTGAACGTGTGCTGAACTCGGAGGCCCCGTACGTTCGGTGCTTGGATCGGCCGGATCGTGAAGACGTACGACTACATCAACAGCGTTGTGCTAACGCTTTCGCTTACGGTCTACGAGGGTACGTGGACGAACACTCTCCCCTCTCGTTGCTATGCCATCACCATGATCTTGCGTGTGCGTAGGAATTTTTTTGAAATTACTACGTTCCCCATCAGTGGCATCCGAGCCTAGGTTTTATGCGTGTTATATGCATGAGTAGAACACAAGTGAGTTGTGGGCGATACAAGTCATACTGCTTACCAGCATGTCATACTTTGGTTCGGCAATATTGTGAGATGAAGCGGCCCAGACCGACATTACGCGTACGCTTACGCGAGACTGGTTTCACCGTCACGAGCACTTGTGCTTAAAGGTGGTTGGCGGGTGTCTGTCTCTCTCACTTTAGCTGAATCGAGTGTGGCTACGCCCGGTCCTTGCGAAGGTTAAAACAGCACCAACTTGATGAACTATCGTTGTGGTTTTGATGCGTAGGTAAGGACGGTTCTTGCTAAAGCCCGTAGCAGCCACGTAAAATTTGCAACAACAAAGTAGAGGACGTCTAACTTGTTTTTGCAGGGCATGTTGTGATGTGATATGGTCAAGACGTGATGCTATATTTTATTGTATGAGATGATCATGTTTTGTAACCGAAGTTATCGGCAACTGGCAGGAGCCATATGGTTGTCGCTTTATTGTATGAAATGCAAACGCCCTGTAATTGCTTTACTTTATCACTAAGCGGTAGCGATAGTCGTAGAAGCAATAGATGGTGTAACGACAACGATGCTACGATGGAGATCAAGGTGTCGCGCCGGTGATGATGGTGATCATGACGGTGCTTCGAAGATGGAGATCACAAGCACAAGATGATGATGGCCATATCATATCACTTATATTGATTGCATGTGATGTTTATCCTTTATGCATCTTATCTTGCTTTGATTGACAGTAGCATTTTAAGATGATCTCTCACTTAATAATCAAGAAGTGTTCTCCCTGAGTATGCACCGTTGCGAAAGTTCTTCGTGCTGAGACACCACGTGATGATCGGGTGTGATAGGCTCTACGTTCAAGTACAGCGGGTGCAAAACAGTTGCACACGCGGAATACTCAGGTCATACTTGACGAGCCTAGCATATACAGATATGGCCTCGGAACACGGAGACCGAAAGGTCGAGCGTGAATCATATAGTAGATATGATCAACATAGTGATGTTCACCATTGAAACTACTCCATCTCACGTGATGATCGGACATGGTTTAGTTGATTTGGATCACGTGATCACTTAGATGACTAGAGAGATGTCTGTCTAAGTGGGAGTTCTTAAGTAATATGATTAAATTGAACTTAAATTTATCATGAACTTAGTACCTGATAGTATTTTGCTTGTCTATGTTTGTTTGTAGATAGATGGCTCGTGCTGTTGTTCCGTTGAATTTTAATGCGTTCCTTGAGAAAGCAAAGTTGAAAGATGATGGTAGCAATTACACGGACTGGGTCCGTAACCTGAGGATTATCCTCATTGCTGCACAGAAAAGTTACGTCCTAGAAGCACCGCTGGGTGCCAGGCCTGCTGCTGATGCAACTGATGACGTTGAGAACGTCTGGCAGAGCAAAGCTGATGACTACTCGATAGTTCAGTGTGCCATGCTTTACGGCTTAGAACCGGGTCTTCAACGATGTTTTGAACGTCACGGAGCATATGAGATGTTCCAGGAGTTGAAGTTAATATTTCAAGCAAATGCCCGGATTGAGAGATATGAAGTCTCCAATAAGTTCTACAGCTCTAAGATGGAGGAGAATAGTTCTGTCAGTGAACACATACTCAAAATGTCTGGGTATAATAATCACTTGATTCAACTGGGAATTAATCTTCCTGATGATAGTGTCATTGACAGAATTCTCCAATCACTACCACCAAGCTACAAGATCTTCGTGATGAACTATAATATGCAAGGGATGAACAAGACTATTCCTGAGCTCTTCGCAATGCTAAAATTTGCGGAGGTAGAAATCAAGAAGGAGCATCAAGTGTTGATGGTTAACAAGACCACCAGTTTCAAAAAAGGGCAAAGGGAAGAAGAAGGGGAACTTCAAAAAGAACGACAAGCAAGTTGCTGCTCAAGAGAAGAAACCCAAGTCTGGACCTAAGCCTGAAACTGAGTGCTTCTACTGTAAGCAGACTAGACACTGGAAGCGGAACTGCCCCAAGTATTTGGAGGATAAGAAGGATGGCAAAGTGAACAAAGGTATATGTGATATACATGTTATTGATGTGTACCTTACTAATGCTCGCAGTAGCACCTGGGTATTTGATACAGGTTCTGTTGCTAATATTTGCAACTCGAAACAGGGACTACGGATTAAGCGAAGATTGGCTAAGGGCGAGGTGACGATGCGCGTGGGAAATGGTTCCAAAGTCGATGTGATCGTGGTCGGCACGCTACTTCTACATCTACCATCGGGATTAGTTTTAGACCTAAATAATTGTTATTTGGTGCCAGCGTTGAGCATGAACATTATATCTGGATCTTGTTTGATGCGAGACGGTTATTCATTTAAATCAGAGAATAATGGTTGTTCTATTTATATGAGTAATATCTTTTATGGTCATGCACCCTTGAAGAGTGGTCTATTCTTATTTGAATCTCAATAGTAGTGATACACATGTTCATAGTGTGGAAACCAAAAGATGCAGAGTTGATAACGATAGTGCAACTTATTTGTGGCACTGCCGTTTAGGTCATATCGGTGTGAAACGCATGAAGAAACTCCATACTGATGGGCTTTTGGAATCACTTGATTATGAATCACTTGGTACTTGCGAACCGTGCCTCATGGGCAAGATGACTAAAACGCCGTTCTCCGGAACTATGGAGCGGGCAACTGATTTGTTGGAAATCATACATACTGATGTTTGTGGTCCAATGAATGTTGAGGCTCGCGGTGGGTATCGTTATTTTCTCACCTTCACAAATGATTTGAGAAGATATGGGTATATCTACTTAATGAAACACAAGTCTGAAACATTTGAAAAGTTCAAAGAATTTCAGAGTGAAGTGGAAAATCATCGTAACAAGAAAATAAAGTTTCTACGATCTGATCATGGAGGAGAATATTTGAGTTACGAGTTTGGTCTGCACTTGAAACAATGCGGAATAGTTTCGCAACTCACGCCACCTGGAACACCACAACGAAATGGTGTGTCTGAACGTCGTAATCGTACTTTACTAGATATGGTGCGATTTATGATGTCTCTTACTGATTTACCGCTATCGTTTTGGGGTTATGCTTTAGAGACAGCCGCATTCACGTTAAATAGGGCACCATCAAAATCCATTAAGACAATGCCTTATGAACTGTGGTTTGGCAAGAAACCAAAGTTGTCGTTTCTTAAAGTTTGGGGCTGCAATGCTTATGTGAAGAAACTTCAACCAGATAAGCTCAAACCCAAATCGGAGAAATGTGTCTTCATAGGATACCCAAAAGAGACTATTGGGTACACCTTCTATCACAGATCTGAGGGAAAGATTTTCGTTGCTAAAATCGGATCCTTTCTAGAGAAGGAGTTTCTCTCGAAAGAAGTGAGTGGAAGGAAAGTAGAACTTGATGAGATAACTGTATCTACTCCCTTATTGGAAAGTAGTTCATCACAAGAACCGGTTCCTGTGACAACTACACCAATTAGTGAGGAAGCTAATGATATTGATCATGAAACTTCAGATCAAGTTTCTACTGAACCTCGTAGGTCTACCAGAGCAAGATCCGCACCAGAGTGGTACGGTAATCCTATTCTGGAAGTCATGTTACTTGACCATGATGAACCTACGAACTATGAGGAAGCGATGATGAGCTCAGATTCCGCAAAATGGCTAGAGGCCATGAAATCTGAGATGGGATCCATGTATGAAAACAAAGTATGGACTTTGGTTGACTTGCCCGATGATCGGCAAGCCATTGAAAATAAATGGATCTTTAAGAAAAAGACTGACGCTGACGGTAATATAACTGTCTATAAAGCTCGACTTGTTGCGAAAGGTTTTTGACAAGTTCAAGGAGTTGACTACGATGAGACTTTCTCACCCGTAGCGATGCTTAAGTCTGTCCGAATCATGTTAGCTATTGCTGCATTTCATGATTATGAAATTTGGCAAATGGATGTAAAAATTGCATTCTTGAATGGATTTCTAGAAGAAGAGTTGTATATGATGCAGCCAGAAGGTTTTGTTGATCCAAAAGGTGCTAACAAAGTGTGCAAGCTCCAACGTTCCATTTATGGACTGGTGCAAGCATCTCGGAGTTGGAATAAACGCTTTGATAGTGTGATCAAAGCATATGGTTTTATACAAACTTTTGGAGAAGCCTGTATTTACAAGAAAGTGAGTGGGAGCTCTGTAGCATTTCTGATATTATATGTAGATGACATATTATTAATTGGAAATGATACAGAATTTCTGGATAGCATAAAGGGATACTTGAATAGAAGTTTTTCAATGAAAGACCTCGGTGAAGCTGCTTACATATTGGGCATCAAGATCTATAGAGATAGATCAAGACGCTTAATAGGACTCTCACAAAGCACATACCTTGAAAAAAATTTGAAAAAGTTCAAAATGGATCAGGCAAAGAAAGGTTTCTTGCCTGTGCTACAAGGTGTGAAGTTGAGTCAGACTCAATGCCTGACCACAGCAGAAGATAGAGAGAAAATGAAAGATGTTCCCTATGCTTCAGCCATAGGCTCTATCATGTATGCAATGCTGTGTACCAGACCTGACGTATACTTAGCAATAAGCTTGGCAGGAAGGTACCAAAGTAATCTAGGAGTGGATCACTGGACAATGGTCAAGAACATCCTGAAATACCTGAAAAGGACTAAGGATATGTTTCTCGTATATGGAGGTGACAAAGAGCTAGTCGTAAATGGTTACGTCGATGCAAGCTTTGACACTGATCCGGACGATTCTAAATCGCAAACCGGATACGTGTTCTTATTAAACGGTGGAGCTGTAAGTTGGTGCAGTTCTAAACAAAGCATCGTGGTGGGATCTACATGTGAAGCGGAGTAAATAACTACTTCTGAAGCAGCAAATGAAGGAGTCTGGATGAAGGAGTTCATTTCCGATCTAGGTGTCATACCTAGTGCATCGGGACCAATGAAGATCTTCTGTGACAATACTGGTGCAATTGCCTTGGCAAAGGAATCCAGATTTCACAAGAGGACCAAGCACATCAAGAGATGCTTCAATTCCATTCGGGACCAAGTCCAAGTGGGAGACATAGAGATTTGCAAGATAGATACGGATCTGAATGTTGCAGACCCGTTGACTAAGCCTCTCTCACGAGCAAATCATGATCATCACCAAGACTCCAAGGGTGTTAGAATCATTACTATGTAATCTAGATTATTGACTCTAGTGCAAGTGGGAGACTGAAGGAAATATGCCCTAGAGGCAATAATAAAGTTATTATTTATTTCCTAATATCATGATAAATGTTTATTATTCATGCTAGAATTGTATTAACCGGAAACATGATACATGTGTGAATACATAGACAAAACATATAGTCACTAGTATGCCTCTACTTGACTAGCTCATTGATCAAAGATGGTTATGTTTCCTGACCATAGACATGTGTTGTCATTTGATTAGTGGGATCACATCATTAGAAGAATGATGTGATTGACATGACCCATTCCGTTAGCCTAGCACTTGATCGTTTAGTATACTGCTATTGCTTTCTTCATGACTTATACATGTTCCTGTAACTATGAGAATTATGCAACTCCTGTTTACCGGAGGAACACTTTGGGTACTACCAAACGTCACAACGTAACTGGGTGATTATAAAGGAGTACTACAGGTGTCTCCGAAGGTACATGTTGAGTTGGCGTATTTCGAGATTAGGTTTTGTCACTCTGATCGTCGAGAGGTATCTCTAGGCCCTCTCGGTAATGCACATCATTATAAGCCTTTCAAGCAATGTGACCAATGAGTTGGTTGCGGGATGATGCATTACGTAACGAGTAAAGAGACTTGCCGGTAACGAGATTGAACTAGGTATTGGATACCGACGATCGAATCTCAGGCAAGTAACATACCGATGACAAAGGGAACAACGTACGTTGTTATGCGGTTTGACTGATAAAGATCTTCGTAGAATATGTAGGAACCAATATGGGCATCCAGGTCCCGCTATTGGTTATTGACCGAGAATAGTTCTAGGTCATGTCTACATAGTTCTCGAACCCGTAGGGTCCGCATGCTTAACGTTACGATGACAGTTTTATTATGAGTTTATAAGTTTTGATGTACCGAAGTTTGTTTGCAGTCCCGGATGTGATCACGGACATAACGAGGAGTCTCGAAATGGTCGAGACATAAAGATTGATATATTGGACGACTATATTCGGACACCGGAAGTGTTCCGGGTGATTTCGGAGAAAACCGGAGTGTCGGAGGGGTTACCGGAACCCCCCGGGGAAGTATTGGGCCTTAGTGGGCCTGAGGGGGGAGAGAGGGCAGCAGCCTAGGAGGTGGAGCACCCCCTCCCATGGGGAGTCCGAATTGGACTAGGGGAGGGGGCGCGGCCCCTCTTTCCCTCTCCCTCTCCCCCTCTTTCCTTCCCCCTTC
This sequence comes from Triticum aestivum, assembly GCF_018294505.1. NCBI lineage: Eukaryota > Viridiplantae > Streptophyta > Magnoliopsida > Poales > Poaceae > Triticum > Triticum aestivum. Next base: position 227,564,716 of record NC_057798.1, read on the forward strand.
CTCCTTCCTAGTTGGACTAGGAAAGGGGAGTCCTACTCCCACTAGGAGGAGGACTCCCCCCCTCCTTGGCGCGCCCCAAGGGCCGGCCGGCCTCCCCCTTGCTCCTTTATATACGGGGGCGGGGGCACCCCATACACACACAAGTTGATCTACGGATCGTTCCTTAGCCGTGTGCGGTGCCCCCTCCACCATATTCCACCTCGGTCATATTGTCGCGGAGTTTAGGCGAAGCCCTGCGCCGGTAGAACATCATCATCGTCACCACGCGTCATGCTGACGGAACTCATCTCCGGAGCTTTGCTGGATCGGAGCACGGAGATCGTCATCGAGCTGAACGTGTGCTAAACTCGGAGGCCCCGTACGTTCGGTGCTTGGATCAGTCGGATCGTGAAGACGTATGACTACATCAACCGCGTTGTGCTAATGCTTGCGCTTATGATCTACGAGGGTACGTGGACGAACACTCTCCCCTCTCATTGCTATGCCATCACCATGATCTTGCGTGTGCGTAGGAAATTTTTTGAAATTACTACGTTCCCCAACAGAGCTAGTGTCGATGAAGCCTTGGGGCGCACCCGGGGGTGCACGGGCGCGAATGGGCCCACCACGAGATCCGATCGGGGCCTGGGGTGGAAGCTGGACACAGAAGGGAGGCGCCCCCCAAGCCGCGGCATCCAGGAGCTCGGCAACGCGCTCTAGCAGCATGTCTCGGCCGCTTTCCTGCAACCTGCACCGCAACAGCTCCCGAGCCACAGTGAGCGTGGCCCTCATGTTTGCTTGTTCCTGTCGGGTGTGCGGCACCGTGGCTGCGGCGTGGTTTGAGGCCCTTGCAGCTGATCGCACCTGACGCGGAGTGAGGGCAGGCAATGCTTGACCGCGTCGCCTGCGCCCCACAGTGTTCTGCGGAGCGCAGGCTGCCTGAGGCGCGGGGTTGAGGTCACCTTGGGCAGGCGGCGCGACATGGGTTGGCCATGCCACCTAGCGGTCGGCATTTGTCGTCGGGTCGTCGGACATGGATGCGATGAAGTAGTGGAACACAGATCAGCGGAAAGAAGATTTCGGTGCACCCCTACCTGGCGCGCCAAATGTCGGATATCGGGTTCCGGCAAAACCCTTAAGGTTCTAACTCTGGGGTGCGCACGAAGATCTTCTCCCTACCGAAACACACCAACAACCTCACCGCGATTCCAAGCTAGCACGATGAACAACACAAGAGACATGAGGTCTATACTGGTTCGGGCCACCATTGTGGTGTAATACCCTAATCCAGTGTATGGTGTGGTGGAATGCCTCTTGGGCTGATGATGAACAGTACAGAGGAAGAACAGCCTCGCGAGGAGAAGTGTTCTTGTGGTGGAGTGTTGATGAGCTAGGTTCGGAGCCGATCCCCCTCTACTGTGGTGGCTGGACCTGTTTATAAAGGCCATGGTCCTCTTCCCAAATATTGAGCGGGAAGGGAGCCAACAACGGCCATTTTGAAAGGGGACAACTAGTACAAGCTATCCTGACTAAAGGTGGTCTTCGACTGCCAAAGGCACTGGTGATGACGCCGTCTTGGGCTCCACGGTGACTCCGTCCTGCCATCCTGTTGGTCTTGGTCTCATTGCACCAATATGGAAACCTTTGCCTGATGCCTCGGTACTCCGCGCCTACGCTTGCCCCCTTTGCACCAAAGAGGAAACAAGGACAGTGCGCAGGCTGGCGCCCGCCTGGCGCCCGCCTGGTCTTGATCGTCATGGCTTGCGTCATGAGCACCTCGCGAGGCTCCCCTCTCCTTGATCTCTTTGCCTCCTCGCGAGCCTGCCTGGAGAGGCCACTCCTAAGGAGGCCTTGCGTCGTCCACCATGCGAGGCTTGGCCCCTCGCGAGGGTCTTGAGTGTTGGTTGATGAAGACGGGCCGTACTGGACCACTGGCTGAGCCACGCTGCAGGCCGCAGGCAGGCAAGTCTGGGGACCCCCATTCCCAGAACGCCAACAACCAACTCCTCTCAAACCCTAGTTCATCTCTTGCGTTCAATCTTTGTATCAAAACTATAGATTGGTGCCCGTGGGTGACTAGTAGTGTTGATTACATCTTGTAGTTGATTACTATATGGTTTATTTGGTGGAAGATTATATGTTCAGATCCATTATGCTATTCAATGCCCCTCTGATCTTGAGCATGTTTATCATTTGTGAGTAGTTACTTTCATTCTTGAGGTCACGGGAGAAATCATGTTGCAAGTAATCATGTGAACTTGATATGTGTTTGATATTTTGATGGTATGTATGTTGCATTCTCTTAGTGGTGTCATGTGAACGTCGACTACATGACACTTCACCATATTTTGGCCTAAGGGAATGCATTGTGGAGTAGCTATTAGATGGTGGGTTCCGAGAGTGACAGAAGCTCAAACCCCAGTTTATGCACTATTCTGTAAGGGACCGATTGGATCCAAAAGTTTAATGCTATGGTTAGAATTTATTCTTAATACTTTTCTCATAGTTGCGGATGCTTGCGAGAGGGTTAATCATAAGTAGGAGGTTTGTTCAAGTAAGAACAGCACCTAAGCACCGGTCCACCCACATATAAAATTATCAAAGTACCAAACACGAATTAAGCCACATGATGAAAGTGACTAGATGAAATTCCCGTGTACCCTCAAGAACACTTTGCTTATCATAAGAAACCGTTTTGGCCTGCCCTTTGCCTCAAAAGGATTGGGCTACCTTGCTGCACTTTTGCTACTACTATTGTTACTTGCTCGTTACAAATTAGCTTGCTATCAAACTACTCCGCTACTTACAATTTTAGCACTTGCAGACATTACCTTGCTGAAAACCATTTGTCATTTCCTTCTGCTCCTCGTTGGGTTCGACACTCTTACTCAAAAAAGCTACAATTGACCCCATATACTTGTGGGTCATCAATGCATCAAGCCATACAAGGAGGTAATGGAGCAAAAAGTTGGGAGGAATTCAAGAAGACTTTGTTAAAATCCTGTCTCATCCGAGAGCGTGGTGATAACTCGAAGAAGAAACCTTGTGCCTGCAGGATTTGTGGAGAGATAGGACACACCCAGGAGGAGCACAAGGATGAATGCCCTCATTGTGAAGAAAGTCATCGAGCTGAAGAATGCCCAACTAGGCATATTACTTGTTTCTTGTGTGAAGGGACTACGCACTACCCTACTCAGTATCACATTTACCCGATGGTACAATGAACTATCCAGCAAAACAAACAAGCAATGAAAGGAGCCATCAGGGAAACTTTAGAAAAACCCACGATGAAGGAAGATTTTGAGGACACACCCGAATAAGACCCAATTAAACCCTGCACCAAGTCATGCTATTCATGTGGAGAAGGACACATCTCCCAGAATTGTCCGAAGGAGGATCTAGTAGAATTCCCGACAGAGGAAGTAGAGTATGACCCACAAGATATAGAAGCCCTAATTGGTACGGAAAATTCCAGGAAGAGAAACAGAATGTATCCCCAGGACAACCCAATGTCTACAAAGAAGGACCTAAGTCATATCACGTGTTTCAGGTGCAAAGACCCAGGGCACTACTTTAGCGGTTGCCCAAAAAGGAAGCCGAGGACCCAAGGAGGCTATGTAATCACAAGGAAACCTCGAGACTTGTTAGAAGTAATATGTTTTTGTTGTAATGAAGCGGGGTACTTTGCTAGAGATTGTCCCAATGAGAAGGAGACTTGTGCTAAATAGTTGAGTATAAACATGAATATAGTAGTAGTGAGAGCATTTCTTTGTATATTGAGGTGTTGAGTTGAGACATGTAATGGAAATGCAGGAGAGTGTAATAGTTTGAGAATCAATAAAGTAACATCATTGGTATTGATTTGGATTTTATGAGTTGTTATAATGTAGGCAATGAGTAAAATCATGATACATGGAATAAGATTTTGAAGAAAACGAGTGTCTATTCATTTTATGGGTGGTAGAACCCAACACCATTACCGAATACAAGAGCTAGTGATTAGCTACGTCAGACGTTGGAGTGGACCACTCAATGATGAGTCTGAGTAATTATAGCTTAGTTTTGTACCAACAGAAGGAAGAGAGACAGTACAACTAGATGGATTTAAGAATGCTAGGAAGCTGGATGTTGGAATAATGATCAGTTGCAACCCGATGATGAGTTCAAGGTTTACAAGTGATGAAATGGGCCATAACCCACAGGCTCCAGGACTTGACAAGAAGCAAGCACACTCTTGCTGAAGGAAAAAAACTGGAAGAAGTTACGACTTTATCAATAGACGATCTTATAGGAGTTACGCAAAACCTAAGAGATATTCGTTTGGCTTGCAGAATCAATGGAGTTATCCGAACTTACTTCATCAACAAGAGAAATTCTGCAATGCTATTGAGGATGACCGAGTGTTAGAATCTGAGATTCACTAAACCATATACAAGGTAATGATTTGGATGCGGAATGGATTGATCACCATGCCGACTTACTCTTATTATTCGCCTCTGCTATATCGGATGATAAATGTGAGTGACTTACCTATAGTAGAGAGAAGGCGATATTAAGCCAAATTGAACCTTAGAATGGTATGACAATTTTCCCTTGTACAAGGCAATTGTTGCCAGTCGTAGGTCATATGGTGAGAATGAAGCCCAGACCCATTTCCTGCAGGAGAAACCATAAATTGATGACCACCATTAGATATCGATAGTTGTTTAGTATTGGCGCCAGACCTGTCAGCTAAGAAGACCCACTCTCGGAAGAACCTTACCAACATGAAAGGACAAAAGAATTGAGGAAAAGGTTATGCCACTACCGGAAGATCCCAAAGTATGAATTCTCTCGAGAATCTCAGAAGACTGACCCTGTCAACAAATAAGGATGTGTTTTGTTGGAACCGTAACCATGTTTCTAAGGGTGGTAGCACCCCAACCTTCAGGACAATCGATGGATTTTGAGGAGACCCTCGAACCTAACCTATTTCTTGCTAGCCTCTCCGAATCTCGAGGGCGAGATTCATTTTAAGGGTGGTAGGTTTGTAACATCACAAAATTCTAAATTTTGGAATGTTATATTAATTAAGTAATAATGATTGCTTGTGTGATTTCTTATGTGAAATTGAGTGCAATTTGAAACTTTTTGAAATTTGAATGAGAGGGAATGAAATGACTTTCCCAAACTTTCACCTTGCATTTATGATCTCCGTGAATTCATATTCATTTCATCACAAAACCCTAGAGTGAAGATGATATGACTTCTTCCATTTAAATAGATGAAAAGGGGTTTGAAAAGATTTAAATTCCATTTGGAAATATTTCAAATTCGGAAACTTTATGCAACTCAATGAGTTTCATGAGAGAAGATAAAATGAATTCTTCATATGCTAAGAAAGAGAGTTGGAAGTTTCAAAGAATCAAATTGAAAGTCGCTTTGAAGTTATTCTGAAACCCACTTTCAATTTGGAGTTATTTGGTTTTTATTCAAATTTTTTTCTCTAAAAATAAAATATATGGAAAATAGGGTAAAATTATTCCCTACAATAAAAAAGTAGAGAAAAATGAGTTTGAAATCATTTTGGTATTTTAAAATATTTTTTATTTGGTTTTTAAATGAACCACTAGTACTGTTCACTTTATTCAAATTTTTGTCTAATTTATTTGCTGCTGAAAATATGCTCATCAATTAGGAAATCTTTTTTCTGAAAATTTTGATATATAATATGCCTATGTACAATTTTATTTTTATTTTTGATATTCAGTTTTCCTTTTCTGTTTCTATTTAAAAAAATGCGCATGCTATCACCCACATGCGCTGCATGATAGCATCTGGCGCCCCATCATTTCTTTGTCCTAAATGGGCCAGGACCAGTCAACCTTTTCCTTTTCAGATTTTTTTCTTCTTCCTTTGGCAAAAAAAAGCAAAAAGAAAGAAAAAAATTGCAACGCGTACGCGGCCGGCCGATGGCCTTTAGGCCCGTGCGAGGCGCTTAGCTCCTGTGTTTCATTTATTTTCATCTTTTTTAGTCCCACATTCCCTAGCCTTTACCCCCTAAACCTCTCTTCCACCTATAAATATAGATCTATAAAACCCAAAAATCATCCACTGTGGGTTAAATCAATATTTTGGTTTGACTAGCTTCACAAAAAAAAAATTCTTCTCTCCGGCAGGACTTCTGGAAGTTGCCTCCTCTCTCGAAGTCGTGTTTTTTAATCTTATAAAGATATCTTTCTTCGTATTTTTTTATACTTCCATAGCCTATTATTTTTAGACTAGTGTACGATACAATAATTAGATTTATAAATTAGTCCCTGTATTTACATTTTAAGACTAGAATTCTTTTAGCCATAACTTTTTTTCTTCCGTAAAAAAAGCTTGACCCTGATTTTTTGAATAGCCATAACTTTTTACTCGTTCATCCAAATTAGACGAAAGCAACGCCAATATTTTCATTTTGATTCCAGCTATCTATTGAATCTATCAAATAAATTTTTGCAACTTATAAATTTCGAAATTTGTTCAGATTCATACTCAAATTTCTTTCGATCATATCTTTTTATCCATACCACCTTTTCCGATGAACCCAACTGCATCGGATTCGTATTCAAGTAATCTTTCCGTTCGCACAATTAGTGTCATCTTTCCAACATATAATTTTGATCTTAGCCAGTTACTCTACTAGTCCACCAAAGAGTTGTTACACAACATTCTAACCAGATTCAATGCTATGTTGAATTACTTGATCCGCTATTTTCAATAATTCTTTTTCCTGCATTTTCATATTGACTTCCTACATCCAGTAGCATCATTAATTTCAACTTTTGATCTTTTCAAATTTGAACAATTCAAATTTGAACTCGAAGCTTCACTTGACCATATCTTGTAAACTGTAGCGCTTTTTCAATTGATTCCTTTTCCAAATTGAATCCCTAGGCATAATTTAACATCTTGATCTTGCAAAATAGTTTGATTTGGTTCTTTTGGAGTTTTTGCAATCTTACTTTGCATTTTTTGGGTCTTTGAGTGATTGCTTATGTGTGGATAAAATTGCTTACTTACGATAGATTGATTGGAGTGTGACGAGTAGAACTACCTGGAATTATGAGTGCGGAGAATCGTCATCAACAGTACAAGGCAATTTCACACTTTGATCATATTTTTCAATACCCAGTTTTTACTATGCATTAGTTTCACCCTCAAAGATTGCATGAGTAGGATTGGGAATCGGGCATTGTTGTGTAGTTCATGAGGTAGGAACCTATGATCCTTGAAACACCCCGGGATTATTCGTTATGTCATATAGTGCTTATCCATGCTTGTAGACAGGGATTGGTATGTGAGATTCATGCAAGTTGTGAGAGAAATGATAATTAAGGGAATGTTTTAACGCGGCAACATTAGCACACATCTGGGTGGAATGGTTGGGGCACCCTGGAGAACCCAGTGGCTTGCCCGGGCACCTGGAGAAACCAGTGCTTGTCCAAGGGAATCCCGGAGTACCCATACCCTATGGAATACCATCCAGGCTCAAAGGGATCATATGATATTTCCTGCCTAGAAACTTCCTTGTGCATCCACAAGCCATTATGGGCTCTGGCATAGTCGACTAAGTTGTGGGAAACCTTTCCATGATAAGCTAGCAGATGTAGGGGGATTGAAGGTGTACCGGCCTATCTATCGGTTAAGGGGACCTCTTCGGAAAGACTATGTCTCGATCATCCGGTTCTCAAACATCAGGCAGTGCGAGGAATTCAGCAGAGGAGATCGAGTCTTGTGGGGAAAAGTGTGCAAACCTCTGCAGAGTGTACAAACTAATCATGATTAGTCGTGTCCCCGGTTATGGACAATTTGAGTATCTGGAAGTGAATTATTTGTTGATCTCATCACTCTATTTAATTAATGAATTTGGGTTATTATTTATACTTGGTAATTTTGGGATTTGAGTTGGAGGAACCTTCTCAATATTGGCATAAATTTGGTAGTAAAAATAAAATTTATTCCTTTGTTGTAGGGAAAAAATAGCTCTATGAAAAATTAAAATTAGGGCCTCCACCAGCCAAATATGCATATAGAGATAGATATTTTCATTTTTATTCTATGGTGTGAAATTGCCAGTATGTTCAATGTACTGACCTACATGGATGCAACATCTTATGTTGCAGGAATCTTACAATGAGTAAGTGATACATTAGGGTAAGATGTCTAAACTCAACTTTGCCGTTGGTGTTATTTGGACTCCACAATTTTGATGTTACTTCCGCTATATGGATTGAGGTAATAGTATTTACGTTACTTTTTACATATGATTTCACTTTATTATAAATCCTCGAGTACTGTGTGTGTCAGCATACCGATCCAGGGATCACACTTAAGCATACAGACTTGATTCATTTGGGTCGGGTCGCTACAAAATATAACATAACAACTTTATTATTGCCTCTAGGGCATATTTCCTTCATAATTTGTAATTCATCGAGTCAGACTCGAGTAAAGATGAGGAGAAGCTTCCAAGTGATGCTCTAAAGAGGCAAACTCGCAAAGGAGTGAAGTGTGCAGTTTAATTATAAAAGGAACTTATTTGTCTCATGCTCAACGAGACGATGAGGCCTATGTCGTTGACACGATGAAGAGGACTCCTCGGAGGGGTTGGCCGGATGTGTTTGAAATCAACAGAGCGACAAGGTCTGTGTTGCGGTGCGCTAGGATCGATACGGTGACCGAGTCTGAGTAGAGATGAAGTTGGCGCATAGGGTCGTCGAGTGATCACGTAACTCGTGTATAAAAAATAGCACAAGCCAACGTAATAATTTCTCGGGGAAATTTGATGTGTGCTGAAATGATTTGTGTAAGTAGTAACACCCATAGACACCCGTTGGGTGTGTGAGGGGCCTGCTGGTTGAGAACCAACAAGAGTCTAGAAGAGGGAAGGAATTGATCAAACTTGATGAAGTGAATGATCCAACTTGATGTGTTAGAGTGTTGGACTCAAATAAAAGGGAAGTGTAGTGTTCCGACTGAGTTGCGACCCTCGAGGACCGATGCAAACTTGAAAATGAAGAACACATGGTGTTCGTGAGTGACGTATGCATTAAAATGAAAGTTGGACTCGGGAGTCAAATAACCAGTACTAAGCAAGTATGTGAAAATAAGCAACCTAGCGTAGAGGCACACTCTGTGGTGTGGCCTTCGAGTGAAGATGATGTGTGAATTACGGGATACTCGGGAACACAGAAATAACATAATGTAGTGCAGGTAGAATGACTTAGCTCTCTGAAGGCGCGCGAGTGGCTGAGTGGTGAAGATGTGTTCAACTGATGGGGATGCACGGGGCGGCTGATTGATGTAGATGTGTCTCACCTAGTGGCGATGCGCGGGGCGGTCGAGTGGATAAAGATGCGGTTCACCGAGTGGCGACGTGCGGGGCGGCCGAGTGGTGAGGATGTGTCCAACCAATGACGAACGCGCGGGGCAACCGAGTGGTGAGGACTAAAAGGTTCACCGAATGATCGGATAGTGTTGATCGTCGAGAAAAACTTGGTGGCATTCATATGTCTCTCGGAAGAGATAGACTTGAGGTCCGAGCGTGAACATGCCATAAAAACCCGAGTGACGATGCCGGCGCATGTTCTAACTCTCCGGAGAGATACCACTCCTTATCCCGGGGGAACGCCAGCGCAGGCTATCTACGAATCCAAGTTTATGAGGCATGTGCCTTGGACCCTAGTGGAAGGGCCAAGTTAACCCGCGGAGGGGCATCAAGCTCATCTCATAGCGATCCTGAAGGTTACTTCAGTTGGGTGTTTTGCGTGTCCGAGTGTACGGGTCCCCATGGAGGGTGGTCAGTCGGACTGACAGACGTCCTTTCGGAAAGGAACTGTGGGCAATCGATCGGATCGATTCGCCGCGGAAATTCCGGGTGAGGCCTAGCCCAACCGAGTGGCGACGCACGGGTGGCCCAGTGGTGAGGACGTGTCCAACCAAGTGACGACGTGCGGGGCGGCCGAATGGTGAAGACGCATCCAACGGAGTGGCGACGCGCGGGGCATCCGAGCTATGTAGACGCATCCCGCGGAGTGTCGATGCACGGGGCGGCCGAGTGATGAGGACGTGTCCAACCAAGTGACGACGCGCAGGGCGGACGAATGGTGAAGACGCATCCAGCGGAGTGGCGACGCACGGGGCGTCCGAGTGATGTAGACGTGTCCCGCGGAGATGCACGGGGCGTCCGAGTGATGTAGACGCATCCCATGGAGTGGCGACGCGCGAGGAGGCCGAGTGATGAAGATGCGTGCGGCGGAGTAATGATGTGCGGGACGTCTGAGTGATGTAGACGCGTCCGGCGGAATGGCAACGTACAACTCGTCTGAGTGATGTAAACGTCCCGCGGAGTCACGACGCGGGAGTGACATCTGCATGTCATTGCGCGGGAGGAAGTCGTGTGCGAATCACCACACCGCGCACCAATAGGCCGTCCGAATGAATGTCGTGCACGTCCGAGTGGTGCGCCTTGTTCCATCCGAGTGCGTGAGAGGCGTGAGATCAGCTGCCAAGCAATCGACGGCAGCGGGAGGAGGTGTCGTGCGTGGGTGCGCGATGATGTAAACAAGGCCGGTGACGACGCGGCGGACGTTGCTGGTGACTGCGCATGCGCGCTTGACGAAGGGGTCGTGCCTAAGGTCGGAGACGACGATGGGACGAGGGACCCTGCAAATTAGTAGCATGCATAGCCACGAATATTTTTTGCCGGATCCAAACGCATCTGCCAGTTAGCAAGTTAGCAAGTACAGCCACAAAATTAATGGCGGGGCGGTTGCACATGCATGCATACATGCACCAAATACTGGCGCGGGAGTAGCGGAGTTTTTGGCTGCAGTAATTAGGAAAGTGACGCTGGAAATACTCACCTGATGAGCCATTTAATTATTTTTAGATGAAACAGGAATTTTATTCAACGTTCAGTGCCGAAGCGATACAAGCAATGTCTAGCAATACAAGCAATGTCTGGTAGAATCCCTAGCCACAAGCGGCGACCAGAAGGGAAATCTGAGGTGGCCTTAGCAATGGCGTGAGCTTCTAGGTTTGCTTCCCTACCATGGCGAATCCAGCAGGGAGGCTTCGACAGGCTCGAGCCTACCCTCCAACTTCCCAAAAAGAAAAATTAGTACTAGACTTCAGAATATTTGGCAGGCTCAGCCTAGAAAAACTTGTCCAACCAGCCCATCTAACCAAATTAGGCGACGGCGAGTCCACCAGCACACGCAGGAGCTGTCGGCCATGAAACCTAGCCGCCGGAGGCCGTAATCAACCAGGGAGACACTGAGCTCGTCGCCCAGGGTCCAGGCGTCCAGGCCCTCTGCAGCTCACCGGCTCCGCCGTCGCTCGTCGCTCGTCAGGGACAGCCGCGGCTTCGCTGCCGTCCAGTCCAGAAGGCCCGGTCGATGGAAGCGCATGTTGTTTTCTTCTCTGTCTACTTTCTTAGTTCAGTGACTTCAATCCTGTGCAGTGCTTTAGCAGTTTAGCTAGTTCAGTCCTTCGCTAGTTTAGTTCTAGACTTCTAGTCAGTAGCTAGTTTAGTTCTAGATATATTAATCCATCTAGTAAAGAGATTCAAATATTTATTCAAAATTTGATGTTTTTACAAAAAAGTTCTAATAAATACTACATCTTTTCAGTAGTAATTTGGGAAAATTTCATTATATTTGCACAGACGGATTAGGAGATAACCAGTTTTTTCTTCAAAAGAGCGTTTACTTTTCTCTACGTAAACTTTGAGCCCATCCTTCGTTTTCTTTCTAGATTCGCCACTGCTTCCCTACACTCATAACAAAAACTAATTTTTACAAAGTCATTCATTGATTTCTTAATTTCATCTATGACTAGTGCATAAGATGAAAACGTCCTCCCTTTGATCTCGCACACCACTTGCATGAAGTTTGAGGCTATTATTGCATGTGAAATATGAAGATCCCTTGCCAGAGCAAGTGCCCCGCTGCACGTGTGCGCTTCAAGGCTTGCTGCATCCACTAGGCCTTTGAAAGTAACTACCGAGGATCCCATATAGTTGTCGTGCTTGTCCCTGCATATACCAGCCGCCGCCCCTGCCATACCAGATCTAGAGACCGCCCCATCTACATTTATCTTCATAGCATCTTCTCCCGATGCAATCCGCGATGAACACGCTGCTGAGGGGGTTTTGCGTTGGGCACTATCGACCTAGCAGAAACTATATCATGGTCCTCCAGGTAATAGTTGATAAAGCACATAGTGGATAGAGGGCTTTGAAATTCCTTATCATGGATAGCCCTTCTTCTTGCCCACCAAATAGCCCACATTGTGATAAGAACTCTCGCTAAGTCCTGCTGATTCATGGACTCAAAAAGCCAAAACAGCCATAGTCGCGCATCTTCAGATCTCTTGGACAGCATATGTTCGACAACCTCCTCACCCCCCAAGGCCCATATACACCTTTCCATTCAACACTCGAAAAGGGAGTGCCGCCAAGAATCAGTTTCAGCATTGCAAATGGAACACGCCGGTGTAGTCGCCATCTTTCTTTCATGTCGGGTTGTGCCTGTGGGTAGAGACATGTGCGATAATCTCCATACAAAAACTCTGACTTTTGATGGGGCTTTAACTTTCCATAAACTCGACCATGAATTCCTCTCTTGTGTTTGATTTCAGTGCCCCGTCCTGTGCTCCAACCAGTCCTCCCTCTAAAACTTGATGTCGTTTATCATTCTGTAAGCCGATTGGACAGAAAAGAGCCCCTTACGGTCATAGTTGAAGAAAATATGCCCTAGAGGCAATAATAAAGTTATTATTTATTTCCTTAATTCATGATAAATGTTTATTATTCATGCTAGAATTGTATTAACCGGAAACTTAGTACATGCATGAATACATAGGCAAAACATATAGTCCCTAGTAGCTCTACTTGACTAGCCCGTTAATTAAAGATGGTTATGTTTCCTAACCATAGACATGTGTTGTCATTTCATGAATCACATCATTAGGAGAATGATGTGGTGGACATGACCCAACTGTTAGCTTAGCATTATGATCGTGTTAGTTTCATTGCTACTGCTTTCTTCATGACTTATACAAGTTCCTCGGACTATGAGATTATGCAACTCCCGAATAGCGGAGGAACACTTTGTGTGCTACCAAATGTCACAACGTAAATGGGTGATTATAAAGGTGCTCTACACGTGTCTCCGAAGGTGTTTGTTGGGTTGGCATAGATCGAGATAAGGATTTGTCACTCCGTGTTTCGGAGAGGTATCTCTGGGCCCTCTCGGTAATACTCATTACTATAAGCCTTGCAAGCATTGTGACTAATGAGTTAGTTGCGGGATCAAGTATTACAGAACGAGTAAAGAGACTTGCCGGTAACGAGATTGAACTAGGTATGATGTTACCGATGATCAAATCTCGAGCAAGTAACATACCGATGACAAAGGGAACAACGTATATTGTTATGCAGTTTGACCGATAAAGATCTTCATAGAATATGTAGGAACCAATATGAGCATCCAGGTTCCGCTATTGGTTATTGACCAGAGACGTGTCTCGGTCATGTCTACATAGTTCTTGAACCCATAGGGTCCGCACGCTTAACGTTCGATGACGATTGGTATTATGAGTTTTTGTGATATGATGTACCGAAGATTGTTCGGAGTCCCGTATGTGATCACGGACAAGACAAGGAGTCTCGAAATGGTCAAGACACAAAGATTGATATATTGGACGACTATATTCGGACACCGAAATTGTTCCGGAGAAGTTTCGGATAAAACCGGAGTGCCGAAGGGTTACCGGAACCCTCCGGGGGAACTAGTGGGCCTAAATGGGCCTTAGTGGGAGAAGAGGAAGAGCCAGGAGGGGCTGCCCCCCTGAGTCCGAATAGGACAAGGGAAGGGGGCGCCCCCCCTTTTCCTCCCCCCCCCCTCTTCCTTCCTTCCCTCTCTCTTCCCTTGTTGGAAACCTACTAGGAATAGGACTCCTAGTAGGAATCCTACTTGGGGCACGTGCCATGAGGGCCGGCCAGCCTCCCCCCTTGCTCCTTTATATACGGGGGCAGAGGGGCACCCTAGAACACACAAGTTGATTGTTTAGCCGTGTGTGGTGCCCCCTCCACAGATTTCCACCTCGGTCATATCATCGTAGTGCTTAGGCAAAGCCCTGCACCGGTAACTTCATCATCACCGTCACCACGCCGTCGTGCTGACGAAACTCTCCCTCGACCTCAGCTGGATCTAGAGTTCGTGGGACGTCACCGAGCTGAATGTGTGCAGATCGCGGAGATGTTGTATCTTCGGTGCTAGGATTGGTCGGATCGTGAAGACGTACGACTACATCAACCGCGTTGTTAGAACACTTCTGCTTTTGGTCTACGAGGGTACGTAGACACACTCTCCCCTCTCGTTGCTATGCATCTCCTAGATAGATCTTGCATGATCGTAGGAAACTTTTTGAAATTACCGTGTTCCCCAATAGTGGTATCAGAGTCAGGTCTATGCGTAGATGTTATATGCACGAGTAGAACACAAAGAGTTGTGGGTGATAATAGTCATACTTCTTACCAGCATGTCATACTTTGATTCGGCGATATTGTTGGATGAAGCGGCTCAGACCGACATTACGCGTACGCTTACGCGAGACTGGTTCTACCGACGTGCTTTGCACATAGGTGGCTGGTGAGTGTCTGTTTCTCCAACTTTAGTTGAATTGAGTGTGGCTATGCCTGGTCCTTGCTGAAGGATAAAATAGCACACTTGACGAAAAATCATTGTGGGTTTGATGTGTAGGTAAGAACGGTTCTTGCTAGAAGCCCGTAGAAGCCACGTAAAACTTGCAACAACAAAGTAGAGGACGTTTAAGGCCCTGTTTGGTTCATAAGTCCTAGGACTTTTTTTAGTCCCGACTTATAAGTCTCAAGTCCCTAAAAAGTCCCTACCTGTTTGGTTCTTGGGACTTAACATGGACTAGAAGACCATATTACAACTATAAGTCCCTATAAGTCCCTCCTTGAGAGTCTTATTTCATAAGTCCAAAATACCCACTTTAAGTCCCTATAAGTCCCTCCTGTTTGGTTTAGATGGGACTTATAGGGACTTTTTTAAGTCCCTAAACCAATAAGTCCCTGGAAACAAACACCGTCTAACTTGTTTTTGCAGGGCTTGTTGTGATGTGATATGATCAAGGTATGATGTGATATAAATTGTTGTATGAGATGATCATGTTCTGTAACAAAGTGTAACGCCCCGAGTCCGATGTGCCACGTGTCTTCCAGTTATTCGCCGTCGTTGCCATGTCATTTGCTTGCGTGTTGCACTTTGCCATGTCATCATCTGCATTTCACCTGCATGTTTTTTTCAAAACTTGCGTCTGTTCGGGTTCCCCTGTTCTCTTCGTTGTCCGTTCTGAGCCCAACCACACTCGCACGCGCCCGTCACACCTCCCGGTTCTTGTTTTGTGAGCCACCAAAAAACATTCTCGGAATGGGCTGAGTTTTGCCAAGTGGCCTTGGTATATCACTGGTAGGTCGCTCGTCAAATTTCGTTCCATTTGGAGGTCGTTTGATGCCCCAACGGTTAACCGGGTAGCCGCAAAGCCCCTCTCTCTTTGCAGCCCAACACCCCTCCAAACAGCCCAATAGCCCATCTAAACCCCCTCCATGCTCTCTGCCATTTGATCACGATCGTGTGAGCGAAAACTGCACCTCATTTGGTCTCTCCTAGCTCCCTCTACCTATAAATTAGTCCCCTCCCCCAAAATTTCGGGCAAACCCTAGATCAAAACCTCCTCTCGCGTGTCGGACATGTCTGCCCGCCGCCGGATGCGTCCACCGCCTCCAGCCACGTCGCCCGGACCAATCCGGTGCCGCCACATCAGCGCCGCCGCCGCCCGCCGAATCCCGTGCCGACACCTGTCCCCGTGCCGTTCTCTCCGCCACTGGCCCGTGCGGCCCGTAGCAAGCCCGCTCGGGCCCGGAACTGCGCTGCCGCCCGCCCGCAGGCGCCCGCGCGCTGCCGCCCCGCGCTCGGTCCCGGTGTCGCCTCCGCGCCTCATCCCGATCTAGGAGGAGAGGAGCTCCTCCCGGTCCAGCGCGCTGCCCCTGCCGGCAACCTTCACTGGAGACCTCGTCGCCGTCAAGCTCCGTTGGAGGACCTCCTAGGCTGGACCCCGCCGCCCTGCTGCTTCTTCCCTTGCCCGTCTCCTTCTCCTCCCTCCCCTCACGATCTCTCTCTCCCTCTGTACCAGACCGCAGGGGACGCCGCCCTCGCCGAATTCGTCGCCTCCGGTCGCCTCCAAACCCTCCGCGCCCAGATCCGGCAAACCCGCGCCGCCACAGATCCATTCCCGGCCATCCCGAGCGTCGCCGGAGCCCCACGACGCCCTTGCCATGGGTCTTCTTCCAACCCCCGACCTGGACAACCCCGTCCAGTCCCGTCCCGGATCCCGCAAGCCAAACGGATCTGGTGAACCGCCAGATCCCGTTTTCCCGCGAGGTCTAACATTTCACCAAGTCCCTGGATTTTATCATTTTCATGCCTTGTACTTCATGTTGTAACTTTTTGCTCGTAGCTCCGATTCATGCATACGATATATCAAAATGTTCACTGTGAGATGCTCTTCATTTCTTTCCATTGTGGCATACTTGTTTGAGTTCATCTTGATGCCCTAATCATCATCCAAACAGTGCTATATGATGTTGTCTGCTGGATTTCATAACTTGCTGATTTGTCATTTTTGTTGCATTTTGTATGTGCATCCTATGGTTATGATGTCTACATGTTTAAGGAGCATGTTTATGCCATATTTACAGGGGTGCAAGCCATGTATTTTTATATGTCGTGTAGTGAGTGCATTAAGTTTGTGAAGTGGGCTACTTGCTGTTAACTTTCTGTCAATGCTGAATCTGCTATATCATGTTGCCATGTTTGCTTGATGCTACCAATTAATCCATGCATAATCGGGAGATACTTAGTTGACATGTTTTGTTGTATATGTAATGTTCTACCATGCCATGTCTTTTGATTCCCTATATATGTCATGTAGCATATGTTTTTCATTGCCATGAACATGTCTATATCCTGTTCCAGATTTCTGTTAACTTCATGAGGCTATGTTGTGAGCTTGTAATTGTTTGATCCATGCCTATTCTGGAGACGCTCCAATTACATGTTTTGAAGTAAGCTATGAGTACTTTGTTTGCATGCCATGGTTGTTAATTTTGGATGTCATATTACTCTGTTCCATGCTTGCAAACATGTCATCATAATGTTGCTGTTTTACACTTGCTGAAATTGTTTCAACACTCAATCTTGTCATGTTGGTTTACACTAATCCATGAGCCATATGTATATGATACCATGATGTTATTTGCTATTTGTTATGTATACTTTGATGCCATACCCTTGGTTACTATGTTTACTTGCTGTAGCTTGTCTCTTTCTTGCTCTCAAGTTGCCATCATATTAACTCTGCTCATGCATATGCTCCTGTGTTGTAAAGTTGCATTTTGCATTGATCATATTGGTTTAATCTTGATGCCTATGAACCTGAACCTTAATGATATTTGAATTATGTTATCTTTAAATGAAGTGCATGTCAAGTTTATGCTCATATGTTTCCTGTAGCATGTTGTTTTGATGCTTGCAAAGTGCCTACTTGTTGTTTGGGGTAGATTGTTGTTATATCTTGTTTGGAGTGTATGTGTTACACCGTTGCTCCGTTTTGAGCATGCTCTATGTGAAACTTGATTAGAATTGCATGTAGTTGCATCATGTAATGTTGAATCCTTGTTTTGAGAGTGTTTGCTTGGTGTTTGAATGCATTTTGCATCAATGCCATGTTTGACTTGTTTTGCTCATATCTTCTAGGTTGTAACTCCGAATTAAATGAACTTTATATGGAACTTGACTAGAATTTCGTGTAGAACATCTTGGTGCATCTTAACTTGCTGTTTAACAACTTCAACTTAAGTTTTATTCAGATCTGGACCAATTTCGAAATTTGCATATGAGGTCTTACCAGATTTGTTATATATTGTTTCCGGCCTCATTTAAACTTGCTTTGATGTGTTGCTCTTGTATGCATCATCTCTTGCCATGAGTAACACCATGTAGCCTTGTCATGCATCATGCCTGGTTGAGCATCATGTCATGTTTATGTGTTGTGTGTTTACCGTGTTGTTTGCTTCTTTCCAGTTGTGCTTCTTCTCGATAGTTCCTATTTCGTTGCGATCATGAGGACTCGTTCGACTACGCTTGGTTCATCTTTGCCCGTTCGTCTTCTTCATGGACTCATTCTTCTTCCTAGCGGGATTTCAGGCAAGATGACCGTTACCCTGGATCTCACTACTATCATTGCTATGCTAGTTGCTTCGTTCTATCGCTATGCTGCGCTACCTATCACTTGTTTATCAAGCCTCCCAAATTGTCATGTCAGCCTCTAACCTTTTCACCCTTCCTAGCAAATCGTTGCTTGGCTATGTTACCACTTTTGCTCAGCCCCTCTTATAGTGTTGTTAGTTGCAGGTGAAGCTGAAGATTGCTCCATGTTGGACAGGATTATGTTGGGATATCACAATATCTCTTATTTAATTAATGCATCTATATACTTGGTAAAGGGTGGAAGGCTCGGCCTTATGCCTGGTGTTTTGTTCCACTCTTGTCGCCTTAGTTTCCGTCATACTGGTGCTATGTTCCTTGATTTTGTATTCCTTACGCGGTAGGGTGTATGGGAACCCCTTGACAGTTCGCTTTGAATAAAACTCCTCCGGCAAGGCCCAACTTTGGTTTTACATTTGCCTAACAACCTATTACCTTTCCCTTGGGAGTAATTAACCCAAGGGTCATCTTTATTTTAAAACCGCCCCAGGCCAGTGCTTCTCTAAGTGTTGGTCCGAACCGGGCGATGTCCGGCGCCCCCTAGGCAACCAGGGTCTATGCCAGCCCGATGCCTGGCCCATCCGGTGTGCCCTGAGAACGAGATATGTGCAGCTCCTATCGGGATTTGTCGGCACATTCGTGCGGTCTTGCTGGTCTTGTTTTACCATTGCCGAAATGTCTTGTAACCGGGATTCCGAGACTGATCGGGTCTTCCCGAGAGAAGGAATATCCTTCGTTGTTGGTCATGAGAGCTTATAATGGGCTAAGTTGGGACACCCCTGCAGGGTATAAACTTTCGAAAGCCGTGCCCGCGGTTATGTGGCAGATGGGAATTTGTTAATGTTCGGTTGTAGAGAACTTGACACTTGACTTAATTAAAATGCATCAACTGCGTGTGTAGCCGTGATGGTCTCTTTTTGGCGGAGTCCGGGAAGTGAACACGGTTTGTGTTATGTATGAACGTAAGTAGTTTCAGGATCACTTCTATCACTTCTATCTTGTCGACCATTGCGTTGCTTCTCTTCTCGCTCTTATTTGCGTATGTTAGCCACCATATATGCTTAGACGCTGCTGCAACCTCACCACTTATCCTTTCCTTATCCATTAAGCTTTGATAGTCTTGATACCCATGGTTATGGGATTGTTGAGTCCTCGTGGCTCACAGATTACTACAACAACAGTTGTAGGTACAGGTATGTGATGATCATGACGCGAGAGCGATGTTTACTTGTTTTGGAGTCTTCTTCTGCTTCTTCTTTGATCAGGGGATAGGTTCCTGGTCGGCAGCCTGGGCTAGCAGGGTGGATGTCGTTTGAGTTTCTGTTTGTGTTTCATCCGTAGTCGGATGTTGTTCTTATGTATGATGTTGTTGTATTCGGTGGCATTGTATGCCTCTTGTATGTATCCCCAACTATTATGTAATGGTATGATGTAATGATATCCACCTTGCAAAAACGTCTCCAATATGCGCTTCTATCCTTGGTGGGACCTTCGAGTTCCTTTAGGATAGGGATGCATATTGGGCGTGACACAAAGTTATCGGTAACTGGCAGGAGCCATATGGTTGTCGCTTTATTGTATGCAATGCAATCGCCATGTAATGGTTTTACTTTATGATTAAGCGGTAGCGATAGTCGTAGTAACAATAGTTGGCGAGACGACAACGATGCTATGATGGAGATCAAGGTGTCGCGCCAGTGACGGTGGAGATCATGACAATGCTTTGGTGATGGAGATCATAAGCACAAGATGATGATGGCCATATCATGTCACATATTTTGATTGCATGTGATGTTTATCTTTTATGCATCTTATTTTGCTTAGAATGTCGGTAGCATTATAAGATGATCCCTTACTAAATTTCAAGGTACAAGTGTTCTCCCTGAGTATGCACCGTTGCTACAGTTCATCGTGCCGAGAAACCACGTGATGATCGGGTGTGATAAGCTCTACGTTCACATACAACGGGTGCAAGCCAGTTTTGCACACGCAGAATACTTGGGTTAAACTTGGCGAGCCTAGCATATGCAGATATGGCCTCGGAACACTGAGACCAAAAGGTCGAGCGTGAATCATATAGTAAATATGATCAACATAGTGATGTTCACAATTGAAAACTACTCCATCTCACGTGATGATCGAACATGGTTTAGTTGATTTGGATCACATGATCACTTAGATGATTAGAGGGATGTCTATCTAAGT
Source organism: Triticum aestivum (assembly GCF_018294505.1). Lineage (NCBI taxonomy): Eukaryota > Viridiplantae > Streptophyta > Magnoliopsida > Poales > Poaceae > Triticum > Triticum aestivum. The sequence continues at coordinate 227,585,283 of NC_057798.1, forward strand.
GGGAGTTCTTAAGCAACATGATTAATTGAACTTTAATTTATCATGAACTTAGTACCTGGTAGTATTTTGCATGTCTATGTTGTTGTAGATCAATGGCTCGTGCTACCGTTCCTTTGAATTTTAATGCGTTTCTAGAGAAAGCTAAGTTGAAAGATGATGGCAGCAACGCACGGACTGGGTCCGTAACTTGAGGATCATCCTCATTGCTGCACAGAAGAATTACGTCTAGGAAGCATTGTTAGGCGTACCACTGATACGTCTCCAACGTATCTACTTTTCCAAACACTCTTGCCCTTGTTTTGCACTCTAATTTGCATGATTTGAATGAAACTAACCCGGACTGACGTTGTTTTCAGCAGAACTGCCATGGTGTTGTTTATTGTGCAGAAAACAAAAGTTCTCGGAATGACCTGAAAATCCATGGAGATAACTTTTGGAAAATATAAAAAATACTGTCGAAAGAATCAAGGCTAGGGGGCCCACACCCTGTCCACGAGGGTGGAGACGCCCCCTCCCCCTGGGCGCGCCCCCCTGTCTCGTGGGCCCCCTGATGCTCCACCAACCTCAACTCCAACTCTATATATTCCGTTTCACGGAGAAAAATTCAGAGAGAAAGTTTCATCTCGTTTTACGATACGGAGCCGCCGCCAAGCCCTAATCTCTCTCGGGAGGACTAATCTGGAGTTCGTTCGGGGCTCCGGAGAGGGGGATTCGTCGCCGTCGTCATCATCAACCATCCTCCATCACCAATTTCATGATGCTCACCGCCGTGCGTGAGTAATTCCATCGTAGGCTTGCTGGACGGTGATGGGTTGGATGAGATTTACCCTGTAATCAAGTTAGTTTTGTTAGGGTTTGATCCCTAGTATCCACTATGTTCTGAGATTGATGTTTCTATGACTTTGCTATGCTTAATGCTTGTCACTAGGGCCCGAGTGCCATGATTTCAGATCTAAACCTATTATGTTTTCATGAATATATGTGAGTTCTTGATCCTATCTTGCAAGTCTATAGTCACCTATTATGTGTTATGATCCAACAACGAAGTGACAATAATCGGGATACTTCTCGGTGATGACTGTAGTTTGAGGAGTTCATGTATTCACTATGTGTTAATGCTTTGGTCTGGTACTCTATTAAATGGAGGCCTTAATATCCCTTAGTTTCCACTAGGACCCCGCTGCCACGGGAGGGTAGGACAAAAGATGTCATGCAAGTTGTTTTCCATAAGCACGTATGACTATATTCGGAATACATGCCTACATTACATTGATGAACTGGAGCTAGTTCTATGTCACCCTATGTTATAGCTATTACTTGAGGAATCGCATCCGACATAATTATCCATCACTGATCCAATGCCTACGAGCTTTTCACATATTGTGCTTTGCTTATTTACTTCTCTGTTGCTACTGTTACAATCACTACAAAACTGCTATCTTTACTTTTGCCACTGTTACCATTACTATCATACTACTTTGCTGCAGATACTAAGTTATCCAGGTGTGGTTGAATTGACAACTCAACTGCTAATACTTGAGAATATTCTTTGGCTCCCCTTGTGTCGAATCAATAAATTTGGGTTGAATACTCTACCCTCGAAAATTGTTGCGATCCCCTATACTTATGGGTTATCAGGACTATTTTCTGGCGCCGTTGCCGGGGAGCATAGCTCTATTCTTTGAGTCACTTGGGATTTATATCTGCTGATCACTATGAAAAACTTGAAAGACGCAAGAACTAAGATTTTTCCCTCAACTACGAGGGGAGGTAAGGAACTGCCATCTAGCTCTGCACTAGATTCTCCTTCCGTTATGAGTAAGCATGCGACACCTAAACCTGCTACTGCTATGAATTCTGATATGTCGCATGTTATTGATGATGCCACTTCTGCTATGCATGATACTTATGATGAAACTACTTCTGTGCGCGATACTACTTTGCCATTAGGTGAATTTCTTGATGAACAACTTACTAGAGTTAGAGAGAATGAAATTATTAATGATGATATTATCAAAGATAGTGATGATGAAAGTTCTCTCACTGATTATGAATTGCCTGTTGTTCCTGAGGGTTATGTTATGGATGAAGAAGCTGCTAGAGCTATTTTTGCTTGCAAAGATAGATATGATCTTAAGAAGTTATTAGCTAAATGGAAGCAGCAATCTCTTACTGCTAGAATGAAACATGACCCCGCTTTTGCTACTTCACCTATCTGTGTTACTGATAAGGATTATGAATTCTCTGTTGATCCTGAGATTATTACTTTGGTTGAATTTGATCCTTTTTATGGCTATGAATCTGAAACTGTTGTGGCACATATTACCAAGTTAAATGATATAGCCACCCTGTTTACTAATGATGAGAAGTCTCGCTATTATTATATCCTTAAGATATTTCCATTCTCATTAAAGGGTGATGCTAAAACTTGGTTTAATTCTCTTGATCCTGGTTGTGTGCATAGTCCCCAGGATATGATTTATTACTTCTCTGCTAAATATTTTCCTGCTCATAAGAAACAAGCTGCCTTGCGGGAAATATATAATTTTGTGCAAATCAAAGAAGAGAGTCTTCCACAAGCTTGGGGGAGGCTTCTCTGATTACTTAATGCTTTTCCTGATCATCCTCTTAAGAAAAATGAAATACTTGATATCTTTTATAATGGACTAACCGATGCTTCCAAGGACTACTTGGATAGTTGTGCTGGTTGTGTTTTCAGGGAAAAAATAGTCGACCAAGCTGAATTACTATTGAATAATATGTTGACTAATGAAAATAATTGGACTCTTCCTGAGCCAATTCCTGAGGCAATTCCTGAGCCAACTCCTGATCCTATTCCTAAACCTACTCCGAAGAAGAGGGGCGTTCTATTTCTCAGTCCTGAAGATATGCAAGAGGCAAAGAAATCAATGAAAGAAAAATGTATTAAAGCTGAAGATGTTAAGAATTTACCTCCTATTGAAGAAATACATGGTCTTGATAACCCAACACAGGTAGTAAAGGTAAATTCTCTCTATAGATATGATAAAGTTGAAATCCCGTCTACTAAATTTCAAAGCCCATGCTTAGATGAATTTGATGACTTTATGGCTAGGCAAGAAAGTTTTAATGCTTATGTTGGTAGAGAATTAAAGAATAATGCTTTCGACATAGGATGCTTGAGTGATTATATGGCTAGAGTTAAAGGTGAACTTAAACTCATTAGCGAATATGCTTCTATGGTTACCACTCAAGCTGAGCAAGTACTTAAAGCTCAAAGTGATTTGCTCGATGAATTAAATAATAAACATGACTTTGCTGTTAGAGTGTCTACTAGAACTGGTAGGATGACTCAGGAACCTTTGTATCCTGAAGGCCACCCTAAGAGAATTGAGCAAGATCTCAGAGAAATAATTTAGAGGCACCTAGTTCTTCTAAAAAGAAGAAAAAGAAAGAGGATAGGACTTTGCATGCTTCTAGTGAACCTGTTATAGACACACCTGAGAATCCCAATGATATTTCTATTTCTGATGCTGAAACACAATCAGGTGATGAACATGAACCTGGTGATAATGTTAATGATAATGTTCATGTTGATGCTCAACCTAGCAAAAATAATGATGTAGAGATTGAACCTGTTGTTGATCTTGATAACCCACAATCAAAGAATCAACGTTATGATAAGAGAGACTTTGTTGCTAGGAAGCACAGTAGAGAAAGAGAACCATGGGTTCATAAACCCATGCCCTTTCCTCCTAAACCATCCAAGACAAAGGATGATGAGGATTTTGAGCGCTTTGCTGAAATGATTAGACCTATTTTCTTACGTATGCGCTTAACTAATATGCTCAAATTAAATACTTATGCTAAATATATGAAGGATATCATTACAAATAAAAGAAAGATACCGCAGGCTGAAATTTCCACCATGCTTGCTAATTATACTTTTAAGGGTGGAATACCAAAGAAACTTGGAGATCCAGGGATACCAACTATACCATGCTCCATTAAAAGAAACTATGTTAGAACTGCTTTATGTGATCTTGGAGCCGGTGTTACTGTTATGCCTCTCTCTTTATATCGTAGACTTGAACTAAATAAGTTGACACGTATTGAAATATCTTTGCAAATGGCCGATAAATCAACTGCCATACATGTCGGTATTTGTGAGGATGTGCCTGCTGTGGTTGCAAATGTCACTATCTTCACGGACTTTGTTATTCTTGGTATTCCCGAGGACGATAGTATGTCGATTATCCTTGGTAGACCCTTTTTGAATACTGCAGGGGCTGTTACTGATTGCAACAAAGGCAATGTCACTTTTCATGTTAATGGTAATGAGCATACGGTACACTTTCCGAGGAAGCAACCTCAAGTTCATAGCATCAATTCTATTGGAAAAATTCCAACTATCATTATTGGAGGTTTTGAATTTCCTCTTCCTACTGTCAAGAAAAAGTATGATATTCTTATTGTTGGGGATGCTCATATCCCCGTTGAGGTAACTTAGTGTTATTCGAAATTTCTCCGGTTCCGTGTTATTCGGAATGAGTTTGTTAACAAGACTTGATCATCCTTGTTAGTGGATTCATTTTGATGATCATGAGATGGATGAAACTAGAAGGCACAACCTTCTGTACTCTCTTTTTACTTTCTGCTATTTAGAATAAATAAAGAAAAAATAATATTATCTGTCTGTTTTCTAAATTATCCATGCAATAAAAAATATCCCGAAAATAAAAGTGCTCCAAATACCCTGCAAATTTAGTATGATTTTTTATGGATTATTTGAAGATTTTAGGCACTGAGAACACTGCAGGGGGGAAAGCACCTGGCCACGAGGGTGGAGGGAGCGCCCACACCCCCTGGGCGCGCCCCCTGTCTTGTGGGCCCACGGTGGGCCCCCTCCACTTATTCCTGCACCCACACACTCCATCTTCCTCCCAAAAAATCCCCATCCAGCTCAAGCACGAGTTCTAGCTCATTTTGCTGTGATTTTTGATCTCCTAGCTCAAAGCTCCATTCACAAAACTGCTTTGGGAGATTGTTGATTGGTATGTGACTCCTCCATTGGTCCAAATAGTTTTTGTTCTAGTGCTTTATTCATTACAAATTTTTGCTGCATAGCTGACCCTGTTCTTGAGCTTGCATGTCAAATTTATGAGGTCCCAAGTAATTCTAATGCATGATATAGGCTCTAGGCACTTGTAGGAGTAGTTGCTACCAATCTTGTTTAGTTTTATTCACTTTTATTTTGATGTTACTAAAAACTTCAGAAATTTTTCAGAAAAGAAATATGTCCAGGAGAATGTACCATGGTGGTTCCTCAACAAAGAGAGGACCTAGGCGTGCTATGCATGAGCAAGACGATGAACCACCAAGGGATGCCGAAGTGCGAGCTTGTGAGTGGTCATCAGAAGAGTTTATGGTCAATGCAGGCATTAAGGATGAATTTGACGCATATGTGCGTAATGCTGATCTTGAGGACTTCTTACAAGATAAGTGTCCTCAGTACTACCAATTGACTGATTCATTCGTGAGAAGGTTTAAATATACATCTTCGCGTAATTCTCAGAATGTCCTGTTTGATATTTATGATCAATCTTATACCATGGACCTAGAAGATTTCACAACTGCTTGCAAACTCCCACAGTGGGGTAATGTTAATGAACCCCACAAATCTGAATATAAAGACTTCCTTGCTAGTATCACTGTGGGAGAATCTAGGGATATAGAACAAGCTACCATAGGGAGCATTCATTTTCATGCTACACATTATTTTGCTCTCTTCATTGGTAGATGCATTAATGGTAAAGATGAAGCATGTCACATGTGTGTCCCTGATCTTTGTGTCCTCAAGAGTGTTGTGTTAGGTAATAGAGATTACAACTTGGGGGCAATAACTGCACGTAGGTTGCATAATAATGGTATATATGGAGATTTATTTGGAGGGATTTATGCGACCTGTGTTGCTAATTATCTTGGTATAGCCCCATGAGAGGAGGATATGGAATTGCTTCCTGCTTATTTAGATTATGACGCGATGGTCAAACATCGTTTTCTTTTGAGGAATGAACCATTCCTCCAGTATCGGCTAATCTTTGACAGACGTAGCGCTGTCCATATTACTCTCCCTGCTCCTTCCCTTTTTGATTACCAGGCAAAACGAAGATATGTTGTTACCAGGGAGGGGGCAGCTGAACATGAGGGGAGAGCGGAGGCGGCTCGCCAACATGCCGCTGCTCAGGATGAATTTGCTGCTGCATCTCAGTACGACCCCAGTTATAACTACGGATATCAGCCAGGCTATCCTTGGCATTAGACCTACTTAGACCAAAAGCCTAAGCTTGGGGGAGTACATATTTCTAACCGACTTTACATTCATGTTCACACACTATTCTAGTTGTCGATGCTCATACTCTTTCATTGTATTATCCATGCTAGTTTAATTTCTTTTTCTAGCTTTCTTCTTGTGTGTTTGCTAAACCTTAAGAAAACCAAAAAACATAGTTAGCTTAATTTCCATGCTTGTAGTAGTAATTAAAATGAAAACCCAAAAACATTTCGCATTCTTATTTTACTTGTTGGGAGCTTTCCCGTGTAAATAGTTTTATTTTCTTTTCTTTCCTTTGGGGTTCGAGAGTAGAAGACCATACTGAAAATGTTTAGTGGCTCTCATATGCATGATTGTTGATTTAGCTTAGAGCCCATATTGTTTTGTCTTCTCTCTTGAATTGAATGCTTGCAGATTCCAGCTTAGTCCAATGCACGTGCACTATTATTATTATACACACCATTCGGTCGTGCAAGTGAAAGGCAATAATGACGATATATGATGGACTGATTGAGATGTGAAAAGCTGGTATGAACTCGACCTCTTTTGTTTTTGTAAATATGATGAGTTCATCGTTCCTGATTCAGCCTATTATGAAGTAAACATATTTGCAATGACATTTAGAGATTATAGTTGCTTGTGCCATGCTTAATTAGCTATGAGTTATAACGGTTTACCTTGCGTGCCAACATGTTGTTAGAATGATTATGATGTGGTATGATGGGATGGTATCCTCCTTTGAATGAATTGTGTGACTCGACTTGGCACATGTTCACGCATGTAGTTGAAACAAATCAACATAGCCTTCACGATATTTATGTTCATGGTGGATTATATCCTACTCATGTTTGCACCTGGTGTAGATTAATTTTAATGCATGTTCATGACTGTTGTCGCTCTCTAAGTTGGTCGCTTCCCAGTCTTTTGCTAGCCTTCACCTATACTAAGAGGGAATACTGCTTGTGCATCCAAACTCCATAAACCCCAAAGTTATTCCATATGAGTCCACCATACCTTCCTATATGAGGTATCTACCTGCCGTTCCAAGTAAATTTGTATGTGCCAAACTCCAAACCTTCAAATGAAATTCTGTTTTGTATGCTCGAGTAGCTCATGTTTCAACTAGGGATGTCTGTATCTTACATGCTAGGTGGGTTATTCTCAAGAGCAGTGGACTCCGCTCCTCATTCACGAGAAAATGGCTGGTAACCGGGATACCCAGTCCCATGATCAAAAGATCAAAGCAAATCAAAATAATTAAACAAAACTCCCCCAGGGCTGTTGCTAGTTGGAGGCACTCGTTGTTTCGAGCAAGCCATGGATTTATGCTTGTTGGTGGTGGGGGAGTACAAACTTTACCATTCTGTTTGGGAACCGCCTATAATGTATGTAGCATGGAAGATATCGAGATCTCATAGTTGTTGTGTTGACAGTGAAAGTATACCGCTCAAAATGTTATTCCTCTCTATTTCAAAATCGAGCTCTGGCACCTCTACAAATCCCTGCTTCCCTCTGCGAAGGGCCTATCTATTTACTTTTATGTTGAGTCATCACCTTCTTATTAAAAAGCACCCGCTGGAGAGCACACTTTCATTTGCATGCATTACTATTAGTTTACATTGGGTATGACTTGACTGGATCTCTTTTACCATGAATTACAATATTTAGTCAGTCCTTGATCTTTAAAGGTGCTCTGCATTTATGTTTTGCGGTCTCAGAAAGGGCTAGTGAGATACCATCTTGTTATATCATATTATGATTGTTTTGAGAAAGTGTTGTCATCCGAGATTTATTATTATTGCTCGCTAGCTGATTATGCTATTGACATGAGTAAATATGAGACCTAAGTGTTATTGTGAATATGGTTAGTTCATAATCTTTGATGAAAACTTGAATGCTGGCTTTACATATTTACAACCACAAGAGAAAATAGAGTTTGTAAAAGTTTTTCTTTATCAATTTCAGTTTATCAACTAAATTGCTTGAGGACAAGCAAAGGTTTAAGCTTGGGGGAGTTGATACGTCTCCAACGTATCTACTTTTCCAAACACTTTTGCCCTTGGTTTGGACTCTAATTTGCATGATTTGAATGAAACTAACCCGGATTGACGCTGTTTTCAGCAGAACTGCCATGGTGTTGTTTATTGTGCAGAAAACAGAAGTTCTCGGAATGACCTGAAAATCCACGGAGATAACTTTTGGAAAATATAAAAAATACCAGCAAAAGAATCAAGGCCAGGGGGGCCACACCATGTCTACGAGGGTGGGGGCGCGCCCCCTCCCCCAGGGCGTGCCACCTGTCTCATGGGCCCCCTGATGCTCCACCGACCTCAACTCCAACTCTATATATTCCGTTTCACGGAGAGAAAAATCAGAGAGAAAGTTTCATCGCGTGTTACGATATGGAGCCGCCGCCAAGCACTAATCTCTCTCTCTGGAGGACTGATCTGGAGTCCGTTCGGGGCTTCGGAGAGGGGGATTCGTCGCTGTCGTCATCATCAACCATCCTCCATCACCAATTTCATCATGCTCACCGTCGTGCGTGAGTAATTCCATCGTAGGCTTGCTGGACGGTGATGGGTTGGATGAAATTTACCATGTAATCAAGTTAGTTTTGTTAGGGTTTAATCCCTAGTATCCACTATGTTCTGAGATTGATGTTGCTATGACTTTGCTATGCTTAATGCTTCTTAGTAGGGCCCGAGTGCCATGATTTCAGATCTAAACCTATTATGTTTTCATGAATATATATGAGTTCTTGATCCTATCTTGCAAGTCTATAGTCACCTATTATGTGTTATGATCCGACAACCCCGAAGTGACAATAATTGGGATACTTCTCGGTGATGACCGTAGTTTGAGGAGCTCATGTATTCACTATGTGTTAATGCTTTGGTCCGGTACTCTATTAAAAGGAGGCCTTAATATCCCTTAGTTTCCACTAGGACCCCACTGCCATGGGAGGGTAGGACAAAAGATGTCATGTAAGTTCTTTTCCATAAGCACGTATGACTATATTGGGAATACATGCCTACGTTACATTGATGAACTGGAGCTAGTTCTGTGTCACCCTATGTTATAGCTATTACATGAGGAATCGCATCCGACATAATTATCCATCACTGATCCAATGCCTACGAGCTTTTCACATATTGTCCTTTGCTTATTTACTTTTTCGTTGCTACTGTTACAATCACTACAAAACTGCTATCTTTACTTTTGCCACTGTTACCATTCCTATCACACTACTTTGCTACTAAATACTTTGCTGCGGATACTAAGTTATCCAGATGTGGTTGAATTGACATCTCAACTGCTAATACTTAAGAATATTCTTTGCCCCCCCTTGTGTCGAATCAATAAATTTGGGATGAATACTTTACCCTCGAAAGCTGTTGCGATCCCCTACACTTGTGGGTTATCAACCACCCGCACCAGCAACTGCAGACATTGTGAATGCCTGGAAGATGCGTGTTGATGACTACTCGATAGTTCAGTGTGCCATGCTCTATGGCTTAGAATCGGGACTTCAAAGACGTTTTGAACGTCATGGAGCATATGAGATGTTCCAAGAGTTGAAGTTAATATTTCAAGCAAATGCCCGAGTTGAGAGATATGAAGTCTTCAACAAGTTCTACAGCTGCAAAATGGAGGAGAATAGTTCTGTCAGTGAACACATACTCAGAATGTCTGGGTACCATAACCACTTGACTCAGCTGGGAGTTGATCTTCCAGTTGATAGTGTCATTGATAGAGTTCTTCAATCATTGCCACCAAGCTATAAAGGCTTCGTGATGAACTATAATATGCAAGGGATGAACAAGACTATTCCCGAGCTCTTCGCGATGCTAAAGGCCGCGGAGGTAGAAATCAAAAAGGAACATCAAGTGTTGATGGTCAATAAGACCACTAATTTCAAGAAAAAGGGCAAAGGGAAGAAGGGGGACTTCAAGAAGAACGACAAAAAGGTTGCCGCTCAAGAGAAAATACCCAAGTCTGGACATAAGCATGAAAGTGGGTGCTTCTACTGCAAAGGGACTGGTCACTGGAAACGGAACTGCCCCAAGTATTTGGCGGATAAGAAGGATGGCAAAGTGAAAGGTAGATTTGATATACATGTTATTGGTGTGTACTTAACTAATGCTCGCAGTAGCGCCTGGGTATTTGATATTGGTTCTGTTGCTCATATTTGCAACTCAAAACAGGGGCTATGGATTAAGCAAAGATTGGCTAAGGACGAGGTGACGATGCGCGTGGGAAATGGTTCCAAAGTCGATGTGATTGTGGTCGGCACGCTACCTCTACATCTACCATCGGGATTAGTTTTAGACCTGAATAATTATTATTTGGTGCCAGCGTTGAGCATGAACATTATATTTAGATCTTGTTTAATGCGAGATGGTTATTCATTTAAATCGGAGAATAATGGTTGTTCTATTTATATGAGTAATATCTTTTATGGTCATGCACCCCTGCTGAGTGGTCTATTTTTGTTTAATCTTGATAGTAGTGATACACATATTCATAGTGTTGAAGCCAAAAGATACAAGTTTAATAATGGTAGTGCAACTTATTTGTGGCACTGCCGTTTGTGTCATATCGATGTAAAGCACATGAAGAAACTCCATGCTGATGGACTTTTGGAATCACTTGATTATGAATCACTTGGTGCTTGCGAACCGTGCCTTATGGGCAAGATGACTAAAACTCTGTTCTCCGGAACAATGGAACGAGCTACTGACTTGTTGGAAATAATACATACCAATGTATGTGGTCCAATGAGTATTGAGGCTCATGGTGGGTATCGTTATTTTCTTACATTCACAGATGATTTAAGCAGATATGGTTATATCTACTTAATGAAGCATAAGTCTGAAACATTTGAAAAGTTCAAAGAATTTCAGAGTGAACTGGCAAATCATCATAACAAGAAAATAAAGTTTCTATGATCTGATCATGGAGGAGAATATTTGAGTTACGAGTTGTGTCTTCATTTGAAACAACATGGGATAGTTTCACAATTAATGCCACCTGGAACACCACAACGGAATGGTGTGTCCGAACATCATAACCGTACTTTATTAGATATGGTGCAATCTATGATTTCTCTTACTGATTTACCGCTATCATTTTGAGGTTATGCTTTAGAGACGGCTGCATTCACTTTAAATAGGGCACCATCAAAATTCGTTGAAACGATGCCTTATGAACTGTGGTTTGGCAAGAAACCAAAGTTGCTGTTTCTTAAAGTTTGGGGCTGCGATGCTTATGTGAAAAAGCTTCAACCTGATAAGCTCGAACCCAAATCGAAGAAGTGCGTCTTCATAGGATACCCAAAGGAAACTATTGGGCACACCTTCTATCACAGATCCGAAGGCAAAATCTTTGTTGCTAAGAATGGATCCTTTCTAGAGAAGAAGTTTCTCTCGAAAGAAGTGAGTGGGAGGAAAGTAGAACTTGATGAGGTAATTATACCTTCTCCCTTATTGGAAAGTAGTTCATCACAGAAATCAGTTCCCATGATTCCTACACCAATTAGTGAGGAAGTTAATGATGATGATCATGAAGCTTCAGATCAAGTTACTACCGAACTTTGTAGGTCTTCCAGAGTAAGATCTGCACTAGAGTGGTACGATAATCCTGTTCTGGAAGTCATGTTCCTAGACCATGATGAACCTATGAACTATGAGGAAGAGATGATGAGCCCAGATTCCGCGAAATGGCTTGAGGCCATGAAATCTGAGATGGGATCCATGTATGAGAACAAAGTGTGGAATTTGGTGGACTTGCCCGATGATCGGCAAGCCATAGAAAATAAATGGATCTTTAAGAAGAAGACCGACGTAGACGGTAATGTTATTGTTTACAAAGCTCGACTTGTTGCGAAAGGTTTTCGACAAGTTCAAGGAGTTGACTACGATGAGACTTTCTCACCCGTAGCGATGCTTAAGTCTGTCCGAATCATGTTAGCAATTATTGCATTTTATGATTATGAAATTTGGCAAATGGATGTCAAAACTGCATTCCTGAATGGATTTCTAGAAGAAGAGTTGTATATGATGCAACCGGAAGGTTTTGTCGATCCAAAGGGTGCTAACAAAGTGTGCAAGCTCCAGCGATCCATTTATGGACTGGTGCAAGCATCTCAGAGTTGGAATAAACGCTTTGATAGTGTGATGAAAGCATATGGTTTTATACAGACTTTTGGAGAAGCCTTAATTTACAAGAAAGTAAGTGGGAGCTCTGTAGCATTTCTAATCTTATATGTAGATGACATATTGTAGATTGGAAATGATATAGAATTTCTGGATAGCATAAAGGGATACCTGAATAAGAGTTTTTCTATGAAAGACCTCGGAGAAGCTGCTTACATATTGGGCATCAACATCTATAGAGATAGATCGAGACGCTTAATTGGACTTTCAAAAAGCACATACCTTTATAAAGTTTTGAAAAAGTTCAAAATGGATCAGTCAAAGAAAGGGTTCTTGCCTGTGTTACAAGGTGTGAGGTTGAGTCAAACTCAATGCCCGAGCACTGCAGAAGATAGAGAGAAAATGAAAGTCATTCCCTATGCTTCAGCCATAGGTTCTATCATGTATGCAATGCTATGTACCAGACCTGATGTATGTCTTGCTATAAGCATAACAAGGAGGTACCAAAGTAATCCCGGAGTGGAGCACTAGACAGCGGTCAAGAACATCCTGAAATACCTGAAAAGGACTAAGGATATGTTTCTCGTTTATGGAAGTGAAAAAGAGCTCGTCATAAATGGTTACGTCGATGCAAGCTTTGACACTGATCCGGATGACTCTAAGTCACAAACCGGATACGTATTTTTATTAAATGGAGGAGCTGTCAGTTGGTGCAGTTCCAAGCAGAGCGTCGTGGCGAGATCTATGTGTGAAGCGGAGTACATAGCTGCTTTGGAAGCAGCAAATGAAGGACTTTGGATGAAGGAGTTCATATCCGATCTAGGTGTCATACCTAGTGCATCGGGTCCAATGAAAATCTTTTGTGACAATACTGGTGCTATTGCCTTGGCAAAGGAATTCAGATTTCACAAGAGAACCGAGCACATCAAGAGACGCTTCAATTCCATCCGTCATCAGGTGTCGGAAGGGGACATAGAGATTTGCAAGATACACATGGATCTGAATGTTGCAGACCCGTTGACTAAGCCTCTTCCACGAGCAAAACATGATCAGCACCAAAGCTCCATGGGTGTTAGAGTCATTACTATGTAATCTAGATTATTGACTCTAGTGCAAGTGGGAGACTGAAGGAAATATGCCCTAGAGGCAATAATAAAGTTATTATTATTTCCTTAATTCATGATAAATGTTTATTATTCATGCTAGAGTTGTATTAACCGGAAACTTAGTACATGTGTGAATACATAGACAAAACATATAGTCCCTAGTATGCCTCTACTTGACTAGCTAGTTAATCAAATATGGTTATGTTTCCTAACCATAGACATGTGTTGTCATTTGATGAACGGGATCACATCATTAGGAGAATGATGTGATGTACATGACCCATCCGTTAGCTTAGCATTATGATCGTGTTAGTTTCATTGTTACTGCTTTCTTCATGACTTATACAAGTTCCTCGGACTATGAGATTATGCAACTCCCGAATACTGGAGGAACACTTTGTGTGCTACCAAACGTCAAAATGTAAATGGGTGATTATTTAGGTGCCCTATAGGTGTCTCCGAAGGTGTTTGTTGGGTTGGCATAGATCGAGATTAGGATTTGTCACTCCGTGTTTTGGAGAGGTATCTCTGGGCCCTCTCAGTAATACTCATCACTATAAGCCTTGCAAGTATTGTGGTTAATGAGTTAGTTGCGAGATGAAGTATTACATAACGAGTAAAGAGACTTGTCGGTAATGAGATTGAACTTGGTATGATGATACCGACGATCGAATCTCGAGCAAGTAACATACCAATGACAAAGGGAACAACATATATTGTTATGCGATTTGACCGATAAAGATCTTCGTAGATTATGTAGGAACCAATATGAGCATCCAGGTTCCGCTATTGGTTATTGACCGGAGACGTGTCTCGGTCATGTCTACATAGTTCTCGAACCCATAGGGTCCGCACGCTTAACATTCGATGACAATTGGTATTATGAGTTTATGTGATATGATGTACCGAAGATTGTCCAGAGTCCCGGATGTGATCACGGACATGACGAGGAGTCTCAAAATGGTTAAGACATAAAGATTGATATATTGGACGACTATATTCGGACACCGGAAGTGTTTCGGAGAAGTTTCAGATAAAACCGGAGTGCTAGAGGGTTACCGAAACCCCCCGTGGGAACTAGTGGGCCTAGATGGGCCTTAGTGCGAGAAGAGGAAGGGCCAAGAGGGGCTGCCCCCTCCCCCCTTGAGTCCGAATAGGACAAGGGAAGGGGGTGGCACCCCCCCTTTTCCTTCCCTTCCCCCTCTTCCTTCCTTCCCCCTCTCTTCCCTTGTTGGAAACCTAGTAGGAATCCTACTTGGGGCCCGCCCCATGAGGGCCGACAGGCCTCCCCCCTTGCTCCTTTATATACAAGGCCAAGGGGGCACCCTAGAACACACAAGTTGATTGTTTAGCTGTGTGCGGTGCCCCCTTCCATAGATTTCCACCTCGGTCATATCGTCGTAGTGCTTAGGCGAAGCCCTGCGCTGGTAACTTCGTCATCACCGTCACCACGCCATCATGCTGACGAAACTCTCCCTTGACCTCAGCTAGATCTAGAGTTCATGGGACATCACCGAGCTGGACGTGTGCAGATTGCAGAGGTGCCGTATCTTCGGTGCTAGGATCGGTCGGATCGTGAAGACGTACGACTACATCAACCGCGTTGTCATAACGCTTCCGCTTTCGGTCTACGAGGGTACGTGGACACACTCTCCCCTCTCGTTGCTATGCATCTCCTAGATAGGTCTTGTGTGATCGTAGATTTAGTTTTGAAATTACCTCATTCCCCAACAATAGTGACATGCCCAAAAGTCGGCTGCATCCTAGAGCTCAAAGGGATATTCAAAATTGCATCTGTATCTGGAGAAATGAAGTGTTCACTGATCACATGTTTATTCCATGTACGCGTAATTGAATCAATCAATTCCGAGGCTAGCTATGGCGGATTCCCTGAAATAGAGCAGATTGGTCTCAACTTGTAATCATGTGGCAGCTAGTTATCTTGCCAAATGTGTGTCTCTGCTCCTGTGCCGATCCTCCTGATGAGACCCAAAGCAAGAACCTCTCTCCCTTTAATCAAAGAACGCCAAACCTGGGATGGATGGGGTTCCAGAGTTGCGTGTAAAATGTCAACCTGGGGGTAGTATTTGGCTTTTAAAACTCTAGCACTTAGAGTATTCGGGTCCTGAAGCAAGCGCCAAACCTGCCTGGATAATAATGCAAGATTAAAGAGTTCGATATCCCGGAACCCTAAGCCTCCCATAAACTAAGGCTTGAACATAGTTCTCCATGACACCCATGTCGGTTTCCTCTGACCTTGTTTTCTTCCCCACCAAAATTTATGAAGTAGACCATTGATTTGCTCGCACAAACCATGAGGTAACTTAAAACAAGCCATGGAATACGTAGGGATAGACTAAGCAACCAACACCTCTTTCCCTCCGGCCGATAGGCACTTTTCCATCCATCCCTGGATATGTTTCCAAATTCGATCTTTCAAATACCTGAAACATCCCTCCTTTGCCTTCCCAACATCTGTAGGTAAGCCCAGATATTTCTCTGATAATGCCTTGTTCTGAACATCCAGTATGTTTTTGATCTCCAGACGCTTTATGTCCAAGACCTTTTTGCTGAAATAAATGGACGACTTGTCGGTGTTTATACGTTGACCAGATGTAGCACAATATGTGTTTAGTAGATCTCTCACCCTGGCTGCACTAGCCCCTAGCTACCGCCCAAACCTGGTAGCTTTACCGATCGCTGCATCGGATGGAAAGGGACGAAGGGCCAGCGGACCGGATTCGGAGATGCAACAACACGAAAGGCAGCCCTCCACAACCTCAAACTCCTCAACTCCACAACCCCAAACCAGCAGCCAACTTCTCGATAAAAATCCTGGAGTTTAGTGATCATTTGACAGCGCAGCTTCTTTGCTCAATCGACCCTCCCAGGTCGGAAGCCCATTTAGGCTCATTGTGGCCCAGTCGGATGGGATAATGGGTGGCCTGTGAGCCCGTTTGGACTGAAAATCACCACCGCCCTGGCTTCCTCCTCATCACCAACCACCAAGGCGCCGCCTCCTTTACCGGGAAACCCTATTTGGCGCTGCAGGCGCCCGTTAGTAGTGTTTTTGCAAACGGGCGCCTGCAGCGCTCCTGCGGTGGGCCGGCCCATCTAGGGGTTTCTTCTTTGTATCTTAATTCTGCAAAAAGATGCGCCTGTCCTGAATCGAACCCGTGACCCCGAAACCATTTTTTGGTAGAACAACCACTGCGCCAACGCAGCAGATCTGTTTAAAGGGAAATTTTTCTTTCTTTTATGATATCTTCTCCCGCTTCTTGTTTCCCTTTTCTTTTTTCCATTTTTCCTTTTTCCTTTTCTGTTTTCTGTTTTTTTCATCCTGGTTCGTCCAATTTGTTTGCAAATACATGAACTTTTCTTTTAAATTGATGATTTCTTTCGAAATTCGATGAACTTTTTCCCAAATCGATGAACTATTTTCAAAATTCGGTGAACTTTTTTGAAAATCTATGATCTTTTTTAAAAACTGGTGAACTTTTTTCAAATCTGATAAACTTTTTTCCAATTTTGATGAACTTTTTTCAAAATCGTTGACTTTTCCCAAATTGGGTGAACTTTTTTTCAAATTTGATGAACTTCTATCAAAGTTGATGAACTTTTTCTCAAAATCGATGAACATTTTTCTCAAATCGAATGAACTTTTTCCAAAATCGATGAACTTTTTTCAAATCGACTGAACTTTTTCCAAAATCGATGAACTTTTTTCAAATCGAGTGAACTATTTTTGAAGATTGATGAACTTTTTCTATTTTTATGAGTTTTTTATTTTAAATTCGTTATCTTTTGTTTTAACTCGTGAACGGTTTTTTTAATTCCTGATTTTTTAGAAAAGATACACATATTTTTTGAACATTTAATGGTTAACTGGTCAGACCGATCAATTGGTGAACTTTTTTCCTCAAATTAGTGAACTGGTTCTAATTCAAATAGCGCAGCTAGAGTTCTTAAACAGTGCGCGCTGCATTCGGCCACTAGAAGCCGGGTGGTGTAGTGGTAGCCAGTCTATTAGAGGTTAGTTGCGGGCTGAGTTTGATTCCCCATACAGTATTGCAGTACGTGTTTATGGGACAGCCCACTAAGATTCTCCTGTGAGCCCCGGTTAGGTTCGCGGGCGCTTAAGGCGCCGACTAGGACCTCCCTCCTTTACCCGACCACCACCGGCGGCGACCCACGCAGGCCAGGACCAGAAGGCGGGGGTGTGGAGCTCGGGGTCAGCCATGCGGTGAGAGCAGCGGCGAACTGCAGCTGCAGGAGGCGGGGGTGGAGGATTCATTGGGAAGAGGAGCTCGGGGTCGTGGCCATGGGGTGAGAGCAACGATGAGCTGCAGCTACAGGAGAGGATCTCGGGGTCATGGCGGCGGCGCTCGACAGAGGACGGAGGCCAGCTGGTAGCGGCGGCGCTCGACAGAGGACGGAGGCCAGCTGGTAGCGGCGGTGGCAGCCGGTTCCCATGGCGGCGGCTAGGGTTCCCATGGCAACGAGGGGAATAGAGATGAGGCCAGAGGATGTTCCGGGATGCACTCGAACCGGTACCTCCTAGCATCACTTGGCGGTGGCAGGAGGGGGTAATTCCATGCAACTCTCGCTTCTTCATTTCGGAGAAGCTCGGTTTTCCCAGCTCCATGACTCCTTCGGTGCCAGCTTCCCACGCCCATAACCACAAATTGAATCGTTCGGCTGCACTCCACACCTGGAGTTGTGGAGTTGAGAAGAGGGAGGGCTCCCGAACACACCCTAAACAAACGGGTGCGCTTTTTGTCGTTGGAAATACTCCTTGTATGGGGTTCGTCTGAATGACAATTTGGATGATGGAAGATGGAACGGAAGCATGCTTCAGCTCTGTCTCGCTACAGCAGGAGAAGGCCGACTTTCTGTTTCGGCTACTTCGACGGAAGAAGGCCTTTGTAGGGATGGGAGCGGAATCATCATGGTGCACACCGCATGCATCAACAGCACCCCAGTTTGAAGTGAACGGTGCTAATCATGGTTTGCAGTTTTGCGCCTCCAAGGATAAGATTTTGTTGGTCTAGGTTACATCCCTTTAGAGGACGATTGGCGCTAAGTTCTTGTACTTGACTGGACATTTTATCCATTTCATTTGAGATCATATTACAGAGCAATGCTATTCCAACGTACAAAAATTTGCAAAAAACGAAGTCACATGCTATTCTCTCCATCCCATAATACAAAACCTTACTACATTCAATATATTCACATTAGATGTAGTAAGGTCTTATATTATGGAATGGAAGGAGTAGTTCATTCCTGGGACGGTTAGTAAAAATCAAGGGGTCATTACCAAGCTGAATCAACTTAGCACGTAATGATTTTGTAGAAGTCGTACGTAGGAATAGGATTTTCCTACTTACATTTGAGACCGACAATGGATCGGGAATTTCCTATTCTTGGCTTATAGCGAGAAATAGGAGCAAGAGCACAAATAGCAGAAGAGAGCATGTGTTGGGCTGGCTGAATATCGGCGGTTTTCTTTTCTGGTTTTCAACATGTGTTTTCTTCTGGTCTTTTTCTCCTTATGCGGTTTTTTCTTTTTTTGTTTTTTATTACTCCCTCCGTTTCATAATGTAGTGCCAAAGGCCTGGGGTCGTGGAGCAGTCGAGCACCCGCATCACCGGAGTGACTGCCAAACGCTCGCGGTCGCTGCAGCCGGCGGACAGTTAGGCTGAGCTCGTCGAAGAAGAGGAAGCGGGAGGTGCGCTGGTGGCCGCCCTGGCTCGTCCGATCGAACGGGCGATTCGCCTCACCCTCGGTGTCTTCTGTGGCGTCGGGTGTCGGTGTCAAAACCGGCGGATCTCGGGTAGGGGGTCCCGATCTGTGCGTCTTAGGCTAATGGTAACAGGAGGCAAGGGACACAATGTTTACCCAGGTTCGGGCCCTCTCGATGGAGGTAAAACCCTATTTCCTGCTTGATTGATATTGATGATATGAGTAGTACAAGAGTTGATCTACCACGAGATCGTAGAGGCTAAACCCTAGAAGCTAGCCTATGATGACTATGATTGTGATCGTCCCTCTAAGGACCAACCTCTCCGGTTTATATAGACACCGGAGAGGGCTAGGTTTACATGGAGTCGGTTACAAGGAAGGAAATATAATATCCGGATTGCCAAGCTTGTCTTCCACGCAAAGGAGAGTCCCATCCGAACACGGGACGGAGTCTTGAGTCTTGTTTCTTCACGCTCCAACAGTTCGGACAAAGCATATAGTCCGGCTGTCCGGATACCCCCTAATCCAGGACTCCCTCAGTAGCCCCTGAACCAGGCTTCAATGACGATGAGTCCGGCGCGCAGTCTTGTCTTCGGCATTGCAAGGTGGGTTCCTTCTCCGAATGCTCCAAAGTAATTATCGAACACTTGAACCGTGTCCAGATCTGCAAGATGATCTTCACATACCACCGTAGGGGGCATAGCATAAATCTGATCTGCTAGCAATCTTTGTGCGTCGTGCCCTTGTATCGTGGCCCGGCCCAAGACGAACCGGTTTTTCTTAGCCCACCTCGATACACGTTGTGAGGCGGTTTTATTGGCACGCCCTACCAAAGCAGAGATCATGTTCCCCTTATTACGGGATCTTCCATCAATACGGGCGTGCGCCACCCCACGACGACCGTTGGTATGACTCCTGTTTTCAGATAAGTCTCAAGCGGTCACGCTGAGGACTCTAGATATTCACCCCCTTTATAAAGGGGCCGAGGCCTTTACCTCTTTTCCACCACCCTTGCGCCCTTTCGCATCTCGAGTTCTAACACCTGGGACTCAAACTCAAACACCCCAGATCCTCCAATATGTCCAGATCCAACCTTCAAGGCCGGTGGGTGGCTTCCTCAATCAAAGAGGAGGACATTGCGAGGCTTAGGGAGGTCAGATATCTGACTGCCGACATCCAGCACAGGCTTCCTGCTCCAGGGCAGGTCATCCCTACCCCCGAGCCTAATGAGAGTGTCGTATTTGTTCCTCACTTCCTCCGCGGCCTGGGCCTCACCCTTGATCCCTTTGTGAGGGGACTCATGTTCTATTACGGGTTAGATTTTCACGATCTAGCTCCGGACGCTATCCTCCATATCTCGTCGTTCATCATTGTGTGCGAGGCTTTTCTCCACGTCACTCCCCACTTTGGCTTATGGCTCAAGACCTTCAATGAAGCCAAAGATGATCGAGGGGCGACATGCGGAGTGCGGAGGCGCCATAATAAGTAGGAACCCCGATGCCCCATGGCCAGAGGGTTCTTTCCCAGAGGTATCCGATATATGGCAACGGAGGTGGTTTTACGTCACGGCTCCTAGAGGGACAAAGTGGGTGGCTGCCCCCGACTTCCGCTCGGGCCCTCCGTCACAACTGGCGTCATGGACCAACGTGGGACGGGATTGGGGGTCTGCTAGTGATGTACCAACACTGCAAAGCCGTATCCGGGAGCTTCTTGAAAGGGACATTAACCTTGTCAGCGTAATTCAGGTAATGCTAATCTGATGGATGTTGCCGTGCAAATGTCGGCCTCTCCGGATGTGGGAGTTCAATCCAGAGGGTCCGCGGACTATTAAGCACTTCTTCGGTCTGAAGCTCGAAGGGATGTGTAAATTATTCTTCGGACCACAAGTAAAGTGTACGGACACCACCGAGGATGCGGGCCTAAGCTGTAATCGCCTAGATACCCAAGTAAGTAACCCCGAAACCGGACACTTCGTTTATATTTATCATAATCATCATTCTGAAAATCCTCCGTGGCCAGAAATGGCTCAGCAAAGCGGAGAGAATCAGGTGTCCGGCGCCACTTCCCGAAGGCTCGCCTAGTCCTACCATAGCCAAGATGCTTGGCTGGGTGCTTAGCCAAATGCCCTCAGGGAAGGACGAAGGGAAGAACAGTGAAGTCGAACTTCACACACTGCGCATCCGAACCAGGGGAATTGCTACCTCCACTAAGGAGGATAATCGGGGAGGGGAGTCTGAAGCCTCCTCCCCGCGCGGGAAGAAGAGGGCTGCCTCTGAATACTTGGATATGGAGGTGCCCAAGCAGGGGAAGAAAACGTCACCAGGGGGCCCTGCCCCGAAGGGCGCCCTTACCGCATCATGCCCGCCGACAGGCCAGCCCTCAACCGAGCTGTGAGTTTATCGTTTAATTCGTAAGTACTGAATCTCTCCGAGAACAATAACCAGGATTCATTTTTTGCAGTACGGCTAGCGGCTCTTCTCAACAGAGTTTGTCTTCGGGGGACCTCCCTCCGGAGATGATGGAGAGTGAGACCCCACCAACCTCTCCGCCTCACGTGGCGGGCGACCCCGAGGTGTTGTCACGGAGGAGTCCGGATCTGCCGAAGCCAGAAGCTACTCCTTCGGCCGCCCTGAGCCCGGAGCGATCGGCTCCCACAGGGGGCGATGAGAAGGGTCCGGCGCAGGTTGATGTCCGGCCGGACATACTTACAGGCCTTCTGGAACGAGCTGCACTCTCGGAGGAGCACCGCTCATTAATGAGCACGGTGCTCAAGAAGATTTCATCTGCCACAAGCGGTTTGAATGAAGCATTTACGAGCCTGCTCAGAGGCTTTGAGGTATGTAATGAAAAATACATAATTTTTTGGCTGTGAGGCACGCGCTAGGTGTGCTCCATATGGATAGTAGCCCTTGAGACTCTGGTTGCCCGCACTAGGCGGCAAACGAAGGATCATATTGTGTAAGTAATGAATGCACTGTATATATGCGCAGGTGTCTAA
The DNA here is from genome assembly GCF_018294505.1 of Triticum aestivum. Lineage (NCBI taxonomy): Eukaryota > Viridiplantae > Streptophyta > Magnoliopsida > Poales > Poaceae > Triticum > Triticum aestivum. Next base: position 227,607,600 of record NC_057798.1, read on the forward strand.
GGATCCGGCAGCCGACCAGTCCGTTGAAGTTGCCGAACTAAGGAGGCAGATTGGAGTTATTGATGCCAATATCACGCTGGTGAATGAGCGGCTGAACGAGTCACAAGGTATGTGCTCTGTTTTCCTAAATATGTTTTATAGGAAAATTTGAGAGGGGCATGATATTAATGCGATATGCTTGGACTGCAGACGGTGCTGCTGCCGTGGAAGCCCTGAGGGTGGAACTTGCCCAGGCCAAGGAACAAGCTCGGGCTAGCAATGCAGCTGCCCTAAAGGCGGCCGAAGAGTTGAGAGCCGAACAGGCTGCTCATCACCGAAGCGAGGACAAGATAGCCAAAATGGTTGTGGAGTTGAAAAATGCCGCTGACCGGTATGAGCTCCTTAAAAAGGAGAATTAGGTTAATTTGGCTGACCTGAACAAGGCACTTAATGCAGCCAAGGAGATGCGGACCAAAATCAGGGATGTGCGGGAGGAGCTTCGACAGGCCGGGAAAATCGCGGCTGGGAGCCCCTACTTATTGCGGATAAAGTTTTTGGATCCGAAGTATGCTCCCCTGGAACGACGCTGGAGTCCTACAGACGCATATGCGGACTTGGCGAAGAGTAAAGCTGATGCGACCAAGTTTTTCGAGGATCAAGGTGATAACGAAGTGGAGAAGTTGTTCTGGTCTCAATTTAATGCTCCCGCACGCCCATTGCCGTTGAGTGAGAAAATGGCTGCTGTGGCTGAGCTTCATAGGCTGTCCGGGCTTGCAATGCGGTCTGTAATAGACCATCTTTGACCGAAGGGTCCTAAGCCGAACAGTTATTTTGGTTTGGTGCAGCAATTCCTCGATGCCGTATCTCAGATCGACGCCATGAGAAGGTCGGCGTGCATAGAGGGTGCACGAATGGCTCTTGCCCGCGTTAAAGCATATTGGACAGATATGGAAGCCACCATCGTTGCGACCCAGAATCCGGTGGGAGGCCAGGATCCAGTCGAGCACTACTTGGAGCAGGTAACAGAAGGTGCTCGTTTGATAGAGGCTCTGTGCTCGAAGAATGTCATGTTCGAGTGACAAATCGTGTCATTGTAAAAACAATGTTATTTTGATTATGAGGCTATATTTATACTTTGTGCCCGAAAGTATTGTTGTGCCTCCTGTGCAGCTGTTTTTATGTATATGTATAACCTGAAAGTTAGCAGTCGTTGGCTTCAGCCCCCACGCATACAATGCAGGTGTGTTCGAGAAAATATGCGTAATCACACTTGATCCAACGTCTTGGTCCGTTAAGGAGGTGATCGCACGTCGAACTAGGCAACCGGACTATATAGCTATAACACTTTCACTTAGCCATAGGAGTTTGACGGTGGGGCTACTATATAGCCCCTGGTACCTTCGCGTGCTTCCGAATACGGGCGCGTGTGTACATGGCCGAAAAATGGTCCTTCGTTAATGCGGCGGAATCCTAAAGATTCCGATAAGTCCTCGAGTGGTTGAACAGTCTCTCGCTGTATCATGACAGTCAGTTTTTGGCTTTCTCTACTGAGGTGCTCGTCCGGAATAACCAGGGCACAATCGTAGTGGTTCTCCTTTGGCCGCCATAGCCGATAGGAACGGAACATAAGGCGGCAAACCTAGGAGCCGGGCAAGCCCAACATTTGACTAAAGACATGATTCGGAGCAGATGCATATAAGGCGCGATGCCGAACACTCCCGAAGGTGTTCGGACTTTAAAACATAAAATGGCCTGAAGAGTGCCCTTTCTTTATGAACCCTGTAGTTCTAGGTACGTGCATTAATCTGTCGTGGCGAAATGCCAATAACGGCAGTAACCTCTATGGGTATAGTACCCATGGGATGTGAAAACAACAAGAGACAATAAAAAGGTTTACACAGGGGCTTAATCTAAAGAGAAACTGTGAGCAGGGCCCTGCTGCACGTCTGCGCCTTTGTCTCTGTTGTGCCGTTTCCTGGAAGGGTATCGCACAAATTGTGTCTATAAAAAAGAAAAACTCGTGTAGAAGAGTATAACGTAAGCGTGCAGTGGATAGTAAAAGTGTAAGACATTGGCCTGCTAATAAGGTCAAGCCAAGAGTGGAGTTGTATTAAATATCTAAAGCCCCTGGTGTCCTTGATGACCCAAAGTATAGGGGATCTATCGTAGTCCTTTCGATAAGTAAGAGTGTCGAACCCAACGAGGAGCAGAAGAAAATGATAAGCGGTTTTCAGCAAGGTATTCTCTGCAAGTACTGAAATAAGTGGTAACAGATAGTTTTGTGATAAGATAAATTGTAACGAGCAACAAGTAACAAAAGTAAATAAAGTGCAGCAAGGTGGCCCAATCCTTTTTGTAGCAAAGGACAAACCTAGACAAACTCTTATAATAGGAAGCGCTCCCGAGGACACATGGGAATATCGTCAAGCTAGTTTTCATCAAGCTCATATGATTCGCGTTCGGTACTTTGATAATTTGATATGTGGGTGGACCGGTGCTTGGGTGTTGTTCTTACTTGAACAAGCATCCCACTTATGATTAACCTCTGTTGCAAGCATCCACAACTACAACAAAAGTATTAAGGTAAACCTAACCATAACATGAAACATATGGATCCAAAACATATGGATACGAGAGTCAAAACCTTCGGGAGAATATATAATGAGTTTTTACCGACCAAAATATGTGTCGTGCAAGAGAACGGGGTCCGGAGGGCACACGAGGTGCTCACGAGGTAAGGGGGCGCGCCCAGGGGGGTAGGGCGCGCCCTCCACCCTCGTGAAGGCCTCGTGTCCTTCCCGGACTACCACTTATTTTTCTATTTTTCTAAATATTCCAAAACAGAGAAATAATACCTTAAAAATTGTTTTGGAGTCGGTTTACTTACCGTACCACATACCTATTCCTTTTCGGAGTCTGGAACGGTCCGGAAGGTGTCCCTTATGTATTCCTCCGGGGTTACGGTTTCAATAATATTGGTTTCAACATTTATGGGATTACCCAAGATATAGTGTTTGATTCTTTGACCGTTTACCACCTTCGGATTTGTGCCTTCGAAGTTGTTGATTTTTATGGCACCAGAACGATAGACCTCCTCGATAACTTAGGGACCTTCCCATTTAGAGAGAAGTTTTCCTGCAAAAAATCTTAAATGAGAGTTGTATAGCAATACATAATCACCTACATTAAACTCACGCTTTTGTATCCTTTTGTCATGCCATCTTTTAACTTTTTCTTTAAACAACTTGGCATTTTCATAAGCTTGGGTTCTCCATTCATCAAGTGAGCTGATATCAAATAACCTCTTCTCACTGGCAAGTTTGAAATCATAGTTGAGCTCTTTAATAGCCCAATATGCCTTATGTTCTAGTTCGAGAGGTAAGTGACATGCTTTTCCATAAACCATTTTATACGGAGACATACCCATAGGATTCTTATATGCAGTTCTATAGGCCCACAATGCGTCATCCAGTTTCTTGGACCAATTCTTTCTAGACCTATTGACAGTCTTTTGCAAAATTAATTTGATCTCTCTATTGCTCAATTCTACTTGACCACTAGACTGCGGGTGATATGAAGATGCAATTCTATGATTAACGTCATATTTAGCAAGCATTTTACGGAAAGCACCATGAATAAAGTGTGAACCACCATCAGTCATTAAATATCTAGGGACCCCAAACCTCGGAAAAATAACTTCCTTAAGCATTTTAATAGAAGTGTTATGATCAGCACTACTAGTTGGAATAGCTTCTACCCACTTAGTAACGTAATCAACAGCAACTAAAATATGTGTATATCCATTAGAGGCAGGAAAAGGTCCCATATAATTAAAGCCCCAAACATCAAATGGTTCAATAACAAGTGAATAATTCATAGGCATTTCTTGACGTATGCTAATATTACCAATTCTTTGACATTCATCGCAAGACAAAACAAACTTACGGGCATCCTTGAAGAGAGTAGGCCAATAAAAACCAGATTGCAATACCTTATGTGCAGTTCTATCTCCAGCGTGGTGTCCTCCATAAGCTTCGGAGTGACACTTGCGTAGGATCTGTTCCTGTTCATGCTCAGGTACACAACGTCTAATAACACCATCTACTCCTTCTTTATAAAGATGTGGGTCATCCCAAAAGTAATGTCGTGAATCATAGAAAAACTTTTTCTTTTGTTGGTATGTGAAGCTAGGTGGTATAAATTTAGCAACAATATAATTAGCATAATCAGCATACCATGGAGTGCTATGAGAAGTGCTTATGACATTTAATTGTTCATCAGGAAAGCTATCGTCAATAGGTAGTGGGTCATCAAGAACATTCTCTAACCTAGATAAGTTGTCTGCAACGGGGTTCTCAGCTCCTTTTCTATCAACAGTATGCAAATCAAATTCTTGACGCAAGAGAACCCATCTAATGAGTCTAGGTTTTGCATCTTTCTTTTCCATAAGATATTTAATAGTAGCATGATCAGTGTGAATGGTTACTTTAGAATCAACATTATAGGGTCTGAATTTATCACAAGCAAATACAACTGCTAAAAGTTCCTTTTCGGTAGTAGCATAATTTCTTTGAGCATTGTCTAGATTCTTACTAGCATAATGGATAACATTTAGTTTCTTATCAACTCTTTGCCCTAGAACAGCACCTACAGCGTAATCACTAGCATCACACATAATTTCAAAGGGTAAATTCCAATCAAGTGGCTGAACAACAGGTGCAGAGACTAATGCTTTCTTAAGTATTTCAAATGCTTCTACACAATCATCATCAAAGACAAATGGTACATCTTTTTGTAGTAAATTAGTCAGAGGCCAAGAAATTTTTGAGAAGTCCTTAATGAACCTCCTATAAAATCCGGCGTGACCAAGGAAACTTCTTATACCTTTGATGTCCTTGGGACATGGCATCTTTTCAATAGCATCAACCTTGGCTTTATCAACTTCAATACCTCTTTCGGAAACTTTGTGCCCCAAGACAATACCTTCATTAACCATAAAGTGGCACTTTTCCCAATTCAAGACAAGATTAGTTTCTTCACATCTCTGCAAAACTCGAGCAAAATTGCTCAAGCAATCATCAAAAGAGGATCATAGACGTAAAAGTCGTCCATGAAAACCTCACAAATCTTTTCGCAAAAGTCAGAGAATATAGCCATCATGCATCTTTGAAAGGTAGCAGGTGCATTACATAAACCGAAAGGCATACATCTATAAGCAAAAGTACCAAAAGGGCATGTAAAAGTAGTCTTTGATTGATCTCTAGCTGACACAATATTTGAGAGAAACCAGAATAACCATCTAGAAAGCAATAATGTGTATGTTTGCATAATCTTTCTAGCATTTGATCAATAAAAGGTAAAGGGTAATGATCTTTCTTAGTAGCCTTATTTAATTTGCGGAAATCAATTACCATCCTATAACCTGTGATAATTCTTTGCTGAATCAATTCATCTTTATCATTAGGGACAACAGTAATACCTCCCTTCTTAGGGACACAATGGACAGGACTTACCCACTGACTATCCGCAACGGGATAAATTATACCTGCCTCCAGGAGCTTGAGTATTTCTTTTCTTACCACTTCTTTCATTTTAGGATTCAAACGTCGTTGAGGATCACGAACTGGTTTGGCATCCACTTCCAAATTTATTTTATGTTGACATAGAGTGGGACTGATGCCCTTAAGATCATCCAGAGTATATCCAATAGCGGCACGGTGCTTCTTCAGAGTTTTCAATAATCTTTCTTCTTCATGCTCTGAAAGGTTAGCACTAATAATGACAGGATATATTTTCTTTTCATCAAGATAAGCATATTTAAGATTATCAGGCAACGGTTTAAGCTCAAACACGGGATCACCCTTGGGTGGAGGAGGATCCCCTAGGATTTCAACGGGCAAATTGTGTTGCAGAATAGGTTCTTGTTTAAAGAATACTTCATCTATTTCCCTTCTTTCATTCATGAACATATCATTTTCATGGTCTAGCAAATAGTGTTCTAAAGGATCACTAGGAGGTACGGTAATAGAAGCAAGACCAATAATTTCATCCTTACTAGGCAATTCTTCCTCACGATGTTGTTTACTAAATTTAGAGAAATTAAACTCATGAACCATATCATCCAAGCCAATAGTAACAACATTCTTTTTGCAGTCTATCTTGGCATTAACAGTATTCAAGAAGGGTCTACCAAATATAATGGGACAAAAGCCAACTTGTGGAGAACCAAGAACAAGAAAATCAGCGGGATATTTGGTTTTTCCACACAAGACTTCAACATCTCTAACAATTCCCATTGCAGATATAGTATCTCTATTGGCAAGTTTAATTGTAACATCAATATCTTCTAACTCAATATCGTGCATAATTTCTTCATACAAGGTAATAGGTATAACACTAGCACTAGCACCCATATCACATAGGCCATGATAACAATGATCTCCTATTTTAACAGAAATAACAGGCACGCCTACCAAAGGTCTATGTTTATCTCTAGCACAAGGTTTAGCAATTCTAGCAGTTTCACCACAGAATTGAATAACATGCCCATCAATATTATCAGACAAGAGATCTTTAATGATAGCTATATTAGGTTCTACTTTGACTTGCTCAGGAGGTGTATAAGTTCTAGTATTGCTTTTACGAACAACAGTTGAAGCTTTAGCATGATCCTTCGTTCTAATAGGGAAAGGTGTTGGGGAACGTAGTAATTTCAAAAAAATTCCTACGCACACGCAAGATCATGGTGATGGCATAGCAACGAGAGGGGAGAGTGTCGTCCACGTACCCTCGTAGACCGTAAGCGGAAGCGTTATGACAACGCGGTTGATGTAGTCGTACGTCTTCACAATCCGACCGATCCAAGCACCGAACGTACGGCACCTCTGAGTTCAGCACACGTTCAGCTCGATGACGATCCCCGGGCTCCGACCCAGCAAAGCTTTGAGGATGAGTTCCGTCAGCACGATGGCGTGGTGACGATGATGATGTTCTACCGGCGCAGGGCTTCGCCTAAACTCCGCGACGATATGACCGAGGTGGAATATGGTGGAGGGGGGCACCGCACACGGCTAAGGAATGATCCGTAGATCAACTTGTGTGTCCTAGGGTGCCCCCCTGCCCCCGTATATAAAGGAGCAAGGGGGGAGGCCGGCCGGCCCTAGAGGGCGCGCCAAGGAGGAGGAATCCTCCTCCTAGTAGGAGTAGGACTCCCCCTTTCCTACTCCTACTAGGAGGGGAAAGGAAGGGGGAGAGGGAGAAGGAAAGAGGGCCCCCCCCCTCCTAGTCCAATTAGGACCAGAGGGGGAGGGGGCGCACGGCCCATGCTGGACGCCCCTCTCTCTTCTCCACTAAGGCCCATAAGGCCCATTACTTCTCCCGGGGGGTTCCGGTAACCCTCCGGCACTCTGGTTTTCTTCGAAAACGCCCGGAACACTTCCGGTGTCCGAATATAGCCATCCAATATATCAATCTTTATGTCTCGACCATTTCGAGACTCCTCGTCATGTCCGTGATCACATTCGGGACTCCGAACAAACTTCAGTACATCAAAACTTATAAACTCATAATAAAACTGTCATCATAACGTTAAGCGTGCGGACCCTACGGGTTCGAGAACTATGTAGACATGACCTAGAACTATTCTTGGTCAATAACCAATAGCGGGACCTGGATGCCCATATTGGCTCCTACATATTCTACGAAGATCTTTATCGGTCAAACCGCATAACAACATACGTTGTTCCCTTTGTCATCGGTATGTTACTTGCCCGAGATTCGATCATCGGTATCCAATACCTAGTTCAATCTCGTTACCGGCAAGTCTCTTTACTCGTTACGTAATGCATCATCCCGTAACCAACTCATTGGTCACATTGCTTGCAAGGCTTATAGTGATGTGCATTACCGAGAGGGCCCAGAGATACCTCTCCGACAATCGGAGTGACAAAACCTAATCTCGAAATACGCCAACTCAACATGTACCTTTCGGAGACACCTGTAGTACTCCTTTATAATCACCCAGTTACGTTGTGACGTTTGGTAGTACCCAAAGTGTTCCTCCGGTAAACGGGAGTTGCATAATCTCATAGTTACAGGAACATGTATAAGTCATGAAGAAAGCAATAGCAATATACTAAACGATCAAGTGCTAGGCTAACGGAATGGGTCATGTCAATCACATCATTCTCCTAATGATGTGATCCCATTAATCAAATGACAACACATGTCTATGGTTAGGAAACATAACCATCTTTGATTAATGAGCTAGTCAAGTAGAGGCATACTAGTGACTATATGTTTGTCTATGTATTCACACATGTATCATGTTTCCGGTTAATACAATTCTAGCATGAATAATAAACATTTATCATGATATGAGGAAATAAATAATAACTTTATTATTGCCTCTAGGGCATATTTCCTTCAGTCTCCCACTTGCACTAGATTCAATAATCTAGATTACATAGTAATGATTCTAACACCCATGGAGTCTTGGTGTTGATCATGTTTTGCTCGTGAGAGATGCTTAGTCAATGGGTCTGCAACATTCAGATCCGTATGTATCTTGCAAATTTCTATGTCTCCCACTTGGACTTGGTCCCGGATGGAATTGAAGCGTCTCTTGATGTGCTTGGTCCTCTTGTGAAATCTGGATTCCTTTGCCAAGGCAATTGCACCAGTATTGTCACAGAAGATCTTCATTGGTCCCGATGCACTAGGTATGACACCTAGATCGGAAATGAACTCCTTCATCCAGACTCCTTCATTTGCTGCTTCCGAAGCAGCTATGTACTCTGCTTCACATGTAGATCCCGCCACGACGCTTTGTTTAGAACTGCACCAACTTACAGCTCCACCGTTTAATAAAAATACGTATCTGTTTTGCGATTTAGAATCGTCCGGATCAGTGTCAAAGCTTGCATTAATGTAACCATTTACGACTAGCTCTTTGTCACCTCCATATATGAGAAACATATCCTTAGTCCTTTTCAGGTATTTCAGGATGTTCTTGACCGCTGTCCAGTGATCCACTCCTGGATTACTTTGGTACCTTCCTGCCAAGCTTATTGCTAAGCATACGTCAGGTCTGGTACACAGCATTGCATACATGATAGAGCCTATGGCTGAAGCATAGGGAACATCTTTCATTTTCTCTCTATCTTCTGCTGTGGTCGGACATTGAGTTTGACTCAACTTCACACCTTGAAGGACGGGCAAGAACCCTTTCTTTGCCTGATCCATTTTGAACTTTTTCAAAATTTTATCAAGGTATGTGCTTTGTGAAAGTCCTATTAAGCGTCTTGATCTATCTCTATAAATCTTGATGCCCAATATGTAAGCAGCTTCACCGAGGTCTTTCATTGAAAAACTTTTATTCAAGTATCCGTTTATGCTACCCAGAAATTCTATATCATTTCCAATTAATAATATGTCATCTACATATAATATCAGAAATGCTACAGAGCTCCCACTCACTTTCTTGTAAATACATGCTTCTCCAAAAGTCTGTATAAAACCATATGCTTTGATCACACTATCAAAGCGTTTATTCCAACTCCGAGATGCTTGCACCAGTCCATAAATGGATCGCTGGAGCTTGCACACTTTGTTAGCTCCTTATGGATCAACAAAACCTTCTGGTTGCATCATATACAACTCTTCTTCTAGAAATCCATTCAAGAATGCAGTTTTGACATCCATTGGCCAAATTTCATAATCATAAAATGCGGCAATTGCTAACATGATTCGGACAGACTTAAGCATCGCTACGGGTGAGAAAGTCTCATCGTAGTCAACCCCTTGAACTTGTCGAAAACCTTTCGCAACAAGTCGAGCTTTATAGACAGTTACATTACCATCAGCGTCAGTCTTCTTCTTAAAGATCCATTTATTCTCAATGGCTTGCCGATCATCGGGCAAGTCAACCAAAGTCCATACTTTGTTCTCATACATGGATCCCATCTCAGATTTCATGGCCTCTAGCCATTTTGCGGAATCTGGGCTCATCATCGCTTCCTCATAGTTCGTAGGTTCATCATGGTCAAGTAACATGACTTCCAGAATAGGATTACCGTACCACTCTGGTGCGGATCTTACTCTGGTAGACCTACGAGGATCAGTAGAAACGTGATCTGAAGTTTCATGATCAATATCATTAGCTTCCTCACTAATTGGTGTAGTTGTCACAGGAACCGGTTCTTGTGATGAACTACTTTCCAACAAGGGAGTAGATACAGTTATCTCATCAAGTTCTACTTTCCTCCCACTCACTTCTTTCGAGAGAAACTCCTTCTCTAGAAAGGATCCGATTTTAGCAACGAAAATCTTGCCCTCAGATCTGTGATAGAAGGTGTACCCAGTGGTCTCTTTAGGGTATCCTATGAAGACACATTTCTCTGATTTAAGTTCGAGCTTATCTGGTTGAAGTTTCTTCACATAAGCATCGCAGCCCCAAACTTTAAGAAATGACAACTTTAGTTTCTTGCCAAACCACAGTTCATAAGGCGTTTTCTTAACGGATTTTGATGGTGCACTATTCAATGTGAATGCGGCCGTCTCTAAAGCATAACCCCAGAACGATAGCGGTAAATCAGTAAGAGACATCATAGATCGCACCATATCTAGTAAAGTACGATTACGGCGTTCGGACACACCATTTTGCTGTGGTGTTCCAGGTGGCGTGAGTTGCGAAACTATTCCGCATTGTTTCAAATGTAAACCAAACTTGTAACTCAAATATTCTCCTCCACGATCAGATCGTAGAAACTTTATTTTCTTGTTACGATGATTTTCCACTTCACTCTGAAATTCTTTGAACTTTTCAAATGTTTCAGACTTGTGTTTCATTAAGTAGATATACCCATATCTGCTCAAATCATCTGTGAAGGTGAGAAAATAACGATACCCGCCGCGAGCCTCAACATTCATTGGACCACAAACATCAGTATGTATGATTTCCAACAAATCAGTTGCTCGCTCCATAGTTCCGGAGAACGGCGTTTTAGTCATCTTGCCCATGAGACACGGTTCGCAAGTACCAAGTGATTCATAATCAAGTGATTCCAAAAGCCCATCGGTATGGAGTTTCTTCATGCGCTTTACACCGATATGACCTAAACGGCAATGCCACAAATAAGTTGCACTATCATTATCAACTCTGCATCTTTTGGTTTCAACACTATGAATATGTGTATCACTACTATCGAGATTTAATAAAAATAGACCACTCTTCAAGGGTGCATGACCATAAAAGATATTACTCATATAAATAGAACAACCATTATTCTCTGATTTAAATGAATAACCGTCTCGCATCAAACAAGATCCAGATATAATGTTCATGCTCAACGCTGGCACCACATAACAATTATTTAGGTCTAAAACTAATCCCGATGGTATATGTAGAGGTAGCGTGCCGACCGCGATCACATCGACTTTGGAACCATTTCCCACGCGCATCGTCACCTCGTCCTTAGCCAATCTTCGCTTAATCCGTAGTCCCTGTTTCGAGTTGCAAATATTAGCAACAGAACCAGTATCAAATACCCAGGTACTACTGTGAGCATTAGTAAGGTACACATCAATAACATGTATATCACATATACCTTTGTTCACTTTGCCATTCTTCTTATCCGCCAAATACTTGGGGCAGTTCCGCTTCCAGTGTCCAGTCTGCTTGCAGTAGAAGCACTCAGTTTCAGGCTTAGGTCCAGACTTGGGTTTCTTCTCTTGAGCAGCAACTTGTTTGCTATTCTTCTTGAAGTTCCCTTTCTTCTTCCCTTTGCCCTTTTTCTTGAAACTGGTGGTCTTGTTAACCATCAACACTTGATGCTCCTTCTTGATTTCTACCTCCGCGGCTTTTAGCATTGCAAAGAGCTCGGGAATAGTCTTGTCCATCCCTGGCATATTATAGTTCATCATGAAGCTCTTGTAGCTTGGTGGCAGTGATTGGAGAATTCTGTCAATGACACTATCATCAGGAAGATTAACTCCCAGTTGAATCAAGTGATTATTATACCCAGACATTTTGAGTATGTGTTCACTGACAGAACTATTCTCCTCCATCTTGAAGCTATAGAACTTATTGGAGACTTCATATCTCTCAATCCGGGCATTTGCTTGAAATATTAACTTCAACTCCTGGAACATCTCATATGCTCCATGACGTTCAAAACGTCATTGAAGACCCGGTTCTAAGCCGTAAAGCATGGCACACTGAACTATCGAGTAGTCATCAGCTTTGCTCTGCCAGACGTTCTTAACGTCGTCAGTTGCATCAGCAGCAGGCCTGGCACCCAGCGGTGCTTCCAGGACGTAATTCTTCTGTGCAGCAATGAGGATAATCCTCAGGTTACGGACCCAGTCCGTGTAATTGCTACCATCATCTTTCAACTTTGCTTTCTCAAGGAACGCATTAAAATTCAACGGAACAACAGCACGCGCCATATATCTACAACAAACATAGACAAGCAAAATACTATCAGGTACTAAGTTCATGATAAATTTAAGTTCAATTAATCATATTACTTAAGAACTCCCACTTAGACAGACATCTCTCTAGTCATCTAAGTGATCACGTGATCCAAATCAACTAAACCATGTCCGATCATCACGTGAGATGGAGTAGTTTCAATGGTGAACATCACTATGTTGATCATATCTACTATATGATTCACGTTCGACCTTTCAGTCTCCGTGTTCCGAGGCCATATCTGTATATGCTAGGCTCGTCAAGTATGACCTGAGTATTCCGCGTGTGCAACTGTTTTGCACCCGTTGTATTTGAACGTAGAGCCTATCACACCCGATCATCATGTGGTGTCTCAGCACGAAGAACTTTTGCAACGGTGCATACTCAGGGAGAACACTTCTTGATTATTAGTGAGAGATCATCTTAAAATGCTACCGTCAATCAAAGCAAGATAAGATGCATAAAGGATAAACATCACATGCAATCAATATAAGTGATATGATATGGCCATCATCATCTTGTGCTTGTGATCTCCATCTTCGAAGCACCGTCGTGATCACCATCGTCACCGGCGCCACACCTTGATCTCCATTGTAGCATCATTGTCGTTACGCCATCTATTGCTTCTATGACTATCGCTACCGCTTGTGGTAAAGTAAAGCAATTACAGGGCGTTTGCATTTCATACAATAAAGCAACAACCATATGGCTCCTACCAGTTGCCGATAACTTCGGTTACAAAACATGATCATCTCATACAATAAAATATAGCATCACGTCTTGACCATATCACATCACAACATGCCCTGCAAAAACAAGTTAGACGTCCTCTACTTTGTTGTTGCATATTTTACGTGGCTGCTACGGGCTTAGCAAGAACCGTTCTTACCTACGCATCAAAACCACAACGATAGTTCGTCAAGTTAGTGTTGTTTTAACCTTCGCAAGGACCGGGCGTAGCCACACTCGATTCAGCTAAAGTGAGAGAGACAGACACCCGCCAGCCACCTTTAAGCACGAGTGCTCGTAACGGTGAAACCAGTCTCGCGTAAGCGTACGCGTAATGTCGGTCCGGGCTGCTTCATCTCACAATACCGCCGAACCAAAGTATGACATGCTGGTAAGCAGTATGACTTGTATCACCCACAACTCACTTGTGTTCTACTCGTGCATATAACATCAACGCATAAAACCTAGGCTCGGATGCCACTGTTGGGGAACGTAGTAATTTCAAAAAAATTCCTACGCACACGCAAGATCATGGTGATGGCATAGCAACGAGAGGGGAGAGTGTCGTCCATGTACCCTCGTAGACCGTAAGCGAAAAGGTTATGACAACGCGGTTGATGTAGTCGTACGTCTTCACGGTCCGACCGATCCAAGCACCGAACGTACGGCACCTCCGAGTTCAGCACACGTTCAGCTCGATGACGATCCCCGGGCTCCGATCCAGCAAAGCTTCGAGGATGAGTTCCGTCAGCACGACGGCGTGGTGACGATGATGATGTTCTACCGGCGCAGGGCTTCGCCTAAACTCTGCGACGATATGACCGAGGTGGAATATGGTGGAGGGGGGCACCGCACACGGCTAAGGAACGATCCGTAGATCAACTTGTGTGTCCTAGGGTGCCCCCCTGCCCCCGTATATAAAGGAGCAAGGGGGGAGGCCAGCCGGCCCTAGAGGGCGCGCCAAGGAGGAGGAATCCTCCTCCTAGTAGGAGTAGGACTCCCCCTTTCCTACTCCTACTAGGAGGGGAAAGGAAGGGGGAGAGGGAGAAGGAAAGAGGGGGGGCGCCGCCCCCCCCCCTCCTCCTAGTCCAATTCGGACCAGAGGGGGAGGGGGCGCACGGCCCATGCTGGCCGCCCCTCTCTCTTCTCCACTAAGGCCCATAAGGCCCATTACTTCTCCCGGGGGGGTTCCGGTAACCCTCCGGCACTCCGATTTTCTCCGAAAATGCCCGAAACACTTCCGGTGTCCGAATATAGCCGTCCAATATATCAATCTTTATGTCTCGACCATTTCGAGACTCCTCGTCATGTCTGTGATCACATCCGGGACTCCGAACAAACTTCGGTACATCAAAACTTATAAACTCATAATAAAACTGTCATCGTAACGTTAAGCGTGCGGACCCTACAGGTTCGAGAACTATGTAGACATGACCTAGAACTATTCTTGGTCAATAACCAATAGCGGGACCTGGATGCCCATATTGGCTCCTACATATTCTACGAAGATCTTTATCGGTCAAACTGCATAACAACATACGTTGTTCCCTTTGTCATCGGTATGTTACTTGCCCGAGATTCGATCGTCGGTATCCAATACCTAGTTCAATCTCGTTACCGGCAAGTCTCTTTACTCGTTATGTAATGCATCATCCCGTAGGATGTCGCACCGCGTGGGTGGGCGTTTTGAAGGATCGGGCAATTAGTGTTTTCTTAGTACCGAAGCACGAGGTGTTGTGCTTGCAGATGCATGCCAATTTATCCTTCTCATGCATCTTCTCTCTCTGAGTTATTAGTTCCCTTTCTGCGTCTCTGTGTCGTGAAACTTTGATGCCCTCTTTGATGATTTAAAAAATAAATTGCTCGATATCTATAGCCAATATTAGATTTTAATTCAAAGGATTTGATTTTAGTAGTTTAGCTCTGTCTTCACATATATAAATAATTTATTAGAAGATTTGCGAAACAACATGTGGTTAGATGGTTAGGTGGACAGTGGTATCCCTAGCACACTAGGGTTCAAGTCCTGATGCTCGCATTTATTCATGAATTTATTTCAGGATATCTCGTGATCCGTGTTCAGTGGAAGGAAACGTTCCCGTCGACTATGAGGCGCCTTTGGTGATTTCATCAATCTTAAGATGATATGTCGGCTCGGTCTCTCGGAGGTGCTCATCGTTGTAGGATGTGTGTGTGTATTTATAGAGATGAGTGTATGCGTGTATATATAAGCGCATGCGTCTGTATTATGTTCAAGAAAAAGATCAAAGGAGTTTTTTTCCTACCCACACATAGGTCCCAATTCTTGATTGATTTTTCTTTACGAACCGCTAATTGGAGCCGTAAAAATCATGCACGTGCTCGTCATTCAAAATATACTCATCACCGCAAATCTATGTCATGCTCGGTGAGAAATTTCCAATTATTCACACCAATATACTAATCTAGATACCGTCAACAATTTAGACATTGTCCCTCATCTGATTATTTTGTTGGCCACAGACCAAGATCTGCGACATATGTGGACGCGAACCAGATGTTGCCAACTCTTGCATCACCTTGGTGAAGTCATCGGAATGCCGTCCCCAAGTTAAAATGTTGTCACTTAGTTAGCATCATCCTTACAAGTTTAGAGCAGCGAGCCTCCAAACTTCGTCTTCCACCTATTTTCTCACCCGTCGTTTCATAAAAACCTTTTTGCAGCATTATATTTTTTTCTACACTTCGGTTGCAATTGTTTAATTAAATTGGATTGGGGGCTGCATGAGACAAAGGAAAGAAGATTGTTGGTACTGATCTAATAAGGAGATTAGGACATGCACGCCCTAATGGGAATGTAGGTTGCATGAGATGGAGACATACTAAGGTCGAAAGGCCCTACGGATGTCGTCGGGTCGGTCTGATGGATTTTTTGGTAGACACATCTCAATGTCCTTTCCCGTTGCAACGCACGGGCATTTGTGCTAGTCTATCCCTAATAATAAAGCACGGATTGGTCTCCGGGTTCACCGTCATGGCGTTTTTACACAAAAGTCCCTTTGTTTTTTATATTGAACCCGCACTCCGTGGATCTGGAAAAAAACGTTTTGAGTAAAAACAAAGATGAGATGAGCAGAGCAGCTTGGTGGACCAAGGTGGTGCTGGTCGCGCACGCATGGTAGAGGTGGCCGGAGCCGAGGACGACGCGAGGCGGCTTGGCAGGGGCTGCTCGGCTGCCGGCCATGGCCGCGAAGGTCGGGTCCGCGCACGAAGCCGAGGCGAGGGGGGGAAACAGGGGGCTGAGAAGGGCAACGGAGCTCCACTGGAATGGAAGTCGGGCGCCGGGTCGGTGCGCGACCATGGGAGGCGCGGCTCCCTCCCGAGGATGGTGGCGCCATGGGAGGGGATCGAGGAGAGAGGGAGATCGGGAGTGGGCGCTGCTGTCTCCTGCGCGTGACTGCGCTCGGGGGAGATGGGGATCGAGCAGATGCTCTACCGTGACGCTAGGGTTGAGGGGGAGATGGGCCTTGGGTCGGCCCAGCTATGCAGCTCACCTCTATTTGGGCTTGTTCTTCCAGTCCAAGGCCTAAGCGAGGCAACATAACAGTAATTTCGGTTTATCCAATAAATAGTCCCGTATGGATTTTTACATAAACTGGCAGAATGGAAAATCACTAACAAAAAAGGAATTAAAGAGAGACTTGCATGTTTGTGGGAGATTATGGTGGGCAATGAGAGAAAGGAAAGACCCAGTAAATGGGTCTGGCATGCATGGTGAAACGGAATTAAAGAGAGGGACTTGCATGAACGGTTGATGGGGGAAAAGGAAAGATCCATTAAATAGGCAAAAAAAATCCCTGATATTGCGACATGCATGACGGGGGCTAACAAAGACAGAATTAAATAATGGTGTGAATATACTAAGTAGAACATTTAGTCAAAATATCATATTGTCTTTTTTTTCACGCGTGACTTCTATCGGTTTTCTGACCGCTATATTTTTGTATGAGGGTGATTCTTTAGCTAATTTGCACAATATGTTGTATCTACCTATTTTGTGAGTGATGTGCTAGCGCTTTTGTCGCTTTTCTAACATATCCCTGGCGAACTTATTAGCACAACATTTCCTTGTTGTATTGGCAAATCTAGCCCCGATGTTAATTCCGCTTTATACTATATTGTGTAGCGTAGCCTTTCAACATTTGCATTTTATGAGAATATTGTGGACACTTGATTTTTAGTTACATTATTTTAGTTCCTAATATGTTGTCATTCATTGCAATCAACAAAATACATAGAGAGAGAATAAGCCGTAACACGAGTGGGGTGTTGTGTTCAAATGGAGGATGTAGAAATAGAGGACGTGGACCTGTGTGTGTGAGTGGAGCAAATGGGCAGGGTTATGGGTCGTTTTATTGTGTTTTCTCCCGCTACAAGACATGGGCATATTTGAGAAGGACTATTGCTCCACGGAGAAGAATGTGCAACGAATTTTCCTTTGCAAAATTATTTTTGATGATAAGGATTTCTTTTCTCCCGTTGCAACGCACGGGCCCTTTTGCTATACTAGGTATTGCAGATATTGTTATTTTATTATATAATCTTGATCAAACATTCAAATCGTTGACTTGCAAAAAAAACAATACACCTTAAATTCTGGAATGGAGCATGGCACATCGGTGGTGCCTCGACGGCCTCCGTGACCCATCGCGGATATGATTGAGTAAATTTGATGCCATCCAGGGCTACACACATTAGCTGGGCTCCCGCTGCAGCTTGTGCCATAGGCCAGAGGCTAGCCTCGACCAACTGGCACCCATACGGCACAGAGGATGGCATTTATTACTCCCGTTGCAACGCACGGGCATATGTGCTAGTCTCTTCCTCCTAATAATAAAGCACGGATTGGGTCTTCGGGTTCACCGTCACAATACGCTTTCTTCTCATGTCATAATACGCTTTTACAATTTGTATGGACAAAATCATAGTATAAACGAGGTGGTACTAATATATATTTTCGTCCGTCCACCTCCCTCTCCAAATTTTGGTTCGGTTCGTACGTTTTTTGCAGCTTCGATGGGCCAGAAAATTTGCTATGGGCCGGTAAAAAAAAATTCAACCTCACGACCTGCTCTCCTCTCCTGACGGCTGCAACAAAGGAAAAAATTCTTTTGCCTATGCTGCAATTTCAGATTAATTAGTCCCACCCTACCGCTTTGCATCATATCCTAGCAGTTTATATACTTTTGGAGTTGGCAGAATCAACAAGGCAACAAAAGACACGAAGAAAGACGCCATGCATCACAAATCGATAGCCCGGAAGGAAGCTCACGAGCAATGAAAGAGGGAGAGGCACAGAAAATATTTTAAAAAAGCAGCATGGATGCCTAGCCTAACGGCTGGTGCTGCAGCATCGACCGCCCGACCAGAGCCAGCTCCGGCGGAGCAGGGGTGCGGGGGGTCCCGGGCTCCCCAGTAGTAGGAGGTCAGGCGGCGGCGGAGGGACGCGGCAGCGGGCGCACGGTTGCTGGGACGTCGAGATCCATGGCGGTTGGCGTGGTTCCTTTGGTCTCGCGGACGAAGGAAGGGGAGAGGAGGTGCGCATGCGGAGCTGCGAGCGAGATCCCGGCTTGTGCGGTTTCATCGATTCATATACGTGTGCCTTGGTGCTTCAACAAGAGGCAACGAAATCAAGGGAAGAACGAACCGAACCCAGAGGAGGAGTGGCAGCGCACCTCTGCGGTGGTGCCATGGCCTGCTGGCTAGATGGAAAGGAGACGGGACGGGGCGCTGATACGGGGCCGAGCCGTGCGGCGGCGCCACGGGCAGAGGCAGCCGGAGCTGCGGAGCCGGACAGAGGAGGACAATGGATCTTGGAGGAGGAGCGGCGAGCCGGCGATGCCATGGACAGAGGTATTAGGAGCTGCCTGGCCGAGCAGAGAATGAGAGGAGGAGGAGAGTGGAGGTCTGAGGGGCAGCGGCCTCGCCGGAAACGGGCGTGATCTGCTGTTGTGGGGGGGAGCTGCAGGCTGGCCATGGCGGGGCGTGGTCTGCTCCTGTGGGGGAAACTGCAGGCTAAGCTTGGAGAGTTAAAGGCCGCCGCCCTGTGCTTCTGCTGTTCTGGCTACTCCTATGGCGAAGAAGATGAAGAGAAAGGGGATCTGGTTTTGGGGTGTATGAGAAGGGCATAGAAACGAGTAGTGGTGTAGGACGGTATGTCTCTTAGAGATAAGATGGGTTTTTGTGTGTAACTTCACGAGGACATGTGTACGCATATACTTCCTCCATTTCAAAATACATGACTCATTTTGTACTAACTTTGTACTAAAGTTAGTACAAAGTTGGATCAAACGGAGGGAGTATGTGTTTGTTGTCCATATTTGCCTCTAATTGTTTTTCCTGGCGGACTATACGCTAGACCGTAAACGAAGTTCGTTTTGTCCAGATTTTGTTCGTCTGCGTCTAGAAAACAGACGTCCATACCTATCTTTTTCGGAGGCGTCCAACGCTACAGACTATCCCAAAAAAGTCCGACCACCCCTCACCGTGTCCGCCGCGCCGGCCGCACCCGCTGTGCGCTCGAGCTCACGTGTCCATACGCGCTCGTCCCAAAGCTCGCCCGTGCTCTCCGCGCCGCTCTGTCCGCCGAGCATGAGGCGCCGCCCCGCCCCGCCGCTGCCGCCGCAGCACCCTCCCGCTGTAGCCGTCGACCCATGGCTCGTGCCGGCCTGCCCTGCAGCAGTCGGCCATTGGCGCTTGGGGCTCGAGCAGTCCCGCCTGCAACCGCCGACCTGCAGCTCGCACCGACCAGCCATGCCCCGCAGTTGTCGCCGCCGTCGGGCCCTGCGGTCCACCCCACACCCCCCCCC
>NC_057798.1:227627862-227674575 GCF_018294505.1 Triticum aestivum
GTGCCCGCCCCCACGCTCGCCCACAGCAGAGCCCACCTCTGCGCGCTCGCGAGCGCCGAGCTCCGGAGCCGCCGCAGCTCGCCCCGCGCAATGCCCGCCTCCGCGCGCCCGCTTGCTCGCCAACCAACGCACCCGCACGCCTGCCACCACGTGTTGACCGGCCGTTCCACAAAGGTCGTCGATGGGTTCAATCAGGCGGGGTGGTTCTGGACGCCAACCCGTGGCTCTCGGCGGCGACTACGACGACAGGGAGATGCGTCAGCTCGAGCACAGAGCCGAACCATCGGCCGGGGATGCGCGCTGCGGTGCAGATCCGGCGTGACTCGACGAGGTCGCACGCGCCAGTATTGTGGGGAAGAAATAGAGAAAGGAGGAGAGAGAGAGAGGGGTGGATGGGTGAGAGGACCTATCTTTTTCTCCCGTTGCAACGCATGGGCTCTTTTGCTAGTATATAATAAAGCACGGATTGAGTCCATGGGTTCACCGTCATAATATGCTTTCTTCCTATGAATTTACGCTTTCAGTTTGAATTTAAAATATATATCCGAGGTGGTACTAATCTATCGCGGGAGCCAATGATATATCGCTAGCTCGCCACGCACGATTGACAGCCAGATGGGCCTTTACTACTAGATGGGCCGGCCAGACTGTGCCTAACTTTACGTTTTACGTGTGTCAGGAGAGTGGGCTTAGGCAAAAGTTATTGCACCGGCAAGGTATCGAACTCACAACCTCTTCGTCCTTTCTAAGAAGGCAACCAGCAAGCTAGCTTTTCCTTATGTTAAAGAATGTTCTTTTCTGAATCAATAGTCCCACCTCGCTATAGTATATCAGAACGCACCAATTTATATACGTGTGTATGCAGACAATTAACAAGCCCTAGATGAGGTCTGGGACTAGACGGTCGGAATGAATAATTAAAAGGAAAATGAGGTGCATGACGTTGCATATGTGCATTGTAAAAAAAGGAATTGCGGGCTATGAATGCATTCCAGGATTTCGGGACTGCAAACAGGCTGACAGTGGTGCGCCTGCCTACCTGCGGTGGCACCGTGGGATGTCGTACCGCGTGGGTGGGCATTTTGAAGGATCGGGCAATTAGTGTTTTTTTCGTACCGAAGCACGAGGTGTTGTGCTTGCAGATGCACGCCAATTTTATCCTTCTCATGCATCTTCCCTCTCTGCGTTATTAGTTTCCTTTCTGCAGCTGGAAGGTCTCTGTGTCGTCAAAATTTGATGCCCTCTTTGATGATTTAAAAAATAAATTGCTCAATATCTATAGCCAATATTAGATTTTAATTCAAAGAATTTGATTTTAGTAGTTTAGCTCTGTCTTCACATATATAAATAATTTATTAGAAGATTTGCGAAACAACATGTGGTTAGATGGTTAGGTGGACAGTGGTATCCCCAGCACACTAGGGGTTCAAGTCCTGATGCTCGCATTTATTCATGAATTTATTTCAGGATATCCCGTGATCCGTGTTCAGTGAGAGGAGACGTTCCCGTCGACTACGAGGCGCCTTTGGTGATTTTGTCAATCTTAAGATGATATGTCGGTTCGGTCTCTCGGAGGTGCTCAGACTAGCCACAATGGGTAGTAACATAGAGTAGTAACATGGGCATGTTACTACTCTATGTTACTACCTCTATAGTGGGAAGTAACATATGTGTGGTAACATGTAATACTTTATTTATTATGCTATAGACTCATCTTGCTTTGATATGTGTGATGTTACAGTAGCTAGCTAAGTTACTAGAACTACCTCTCTCTTCATTAACTCATTGCCACATAGACAAATTTGTTGAGTTGGACTTGAAGTTACTGCTGAAGTTACTCCCACTGTGGCTAGTCTCATTGTTGTAGGATGTGCATGTGTGTTTATAGAGATGAGTGTATGCGTGTATATATGAGTGCACGCGTCTGTATTATGTTCAAGAAAAAGATCAAAGGAGTTTTTTTCCCTACCCACACATAGGCCCCAATTCCTGATTGATTTTTCTTTACGGACCGCTAATTGGAGCCGTGAAAATCATGCACGTGCTCGTCATTCAAAATATACTCATCACCGCAAATCTATGTCATGCTCGGTGAGAAAATTTTCAATTATTCACATCAATATATTAATCTAGATACCGTCAACAATTTAGACATTGTCCTTCATCTGATTGTTTTGTTGGCCACAGACCAAGACCTGTGACATATGTGGACGTGAACCAGATGTTGCCAACTCTTGCATCACCTTGATGAGGTCATCGGAATGCCGTCCCCAGGTAAAAATGTTGTCACTTAGTTAGCATCATCCTTACAAGTTTAGAGCAGCGAGCCTCCAAAGCTTCGTCTTCCACCTATTTTCTCACCCGTCGTTTCATAAAAACCTTTTTGCAGCGTTATATTTTTTTCTACACTCCGTTGCAACCGTTTAATTAAATTGGATTGGGGGCTGCATGAGACAAAGGAAAGAAGATTGTTGGTACTGATCTAATAAGGAAATTAGGACATGCACACCCTAATGGGAATGTAGGTTGCATGAGATGGAGACATACTAAGGTCGAAAGACCCTACGAATGTCGTCGGGTCGGTCTGATGGATTTTTTGGTGGACACATTCCTGTTGCAATGCACGGACATTTGTGCTAATTGTATATCATAGATGGAGGAAAAGGGATTTGGAAACCATTGTTCATATGGACGCAAGGCAAAGAAGATGTGCACCTGTTCGTACAAAGGCAAGACACTATTAGATGAAGCAGAGTGAATGGATAAGATACTACTCCCTTTTTAGATGGATAAGAATTGCCGAAGCTGCTGCTGTTGAGCGAGGAAACCCCGCTCGACAACGCGAGCGTGGGAGGAGATCGCGAGGGCACAGATGCGAGCGACGGCCGGATGACCGGCGCTCTCGCCAGCACTAAGAGCGGTTCGCGAGGAAGGAGTTTGTGAGGGCACTAATGCGGGCGCTGTCCACGAGAGCCGCCGCCGCCGCCGCAGCCGCACTTGTGATGCCGCTCAGACGGAGCGCAGTCGACAGGACGGCATCGTCAAAGAACGCCGCCGAACCTGCCGACGCTTCGCGAAAAGTAGTCACCACGGCGTGACCGTGTGACTAACTACAGAAAATAAAACTGTTAGCTAATTAAATTTAGCTTCATATATTAAAAATATAAAGATGATAATAATTATATTAAGACCAATATAGGCTTATACTATCAAAAATGTGTGCAATAGAAGTCAAAATAGTAATCCATATTTCTGACATTTTTCTTCAAATGTACGTCACTACTCTGCAAATAAACTACTCCCTCTGATTCAAATTAATTAACACGATATTAAAGCTGCCATCATTTAATTTGGATCAGAGGAAAATACCACGTCAATTAATTTGGATAGGAGGAATATTACATTAAAAGAATATTGCATGTCATAAGATCCAACAAAGAACAATTATAAATAATAAAAATAATAACTTTCTTGAAGGGAAATAAAAAAAATTGTTTTTGTTGTGAATCAAATCAATATGTAATCCCCGCAATTTTTTTAATACATCAAAGTGTTTCATGAAGATTTCTAGAATTCGCCGCTATCGAGGAGAGTAAGAAGTCCACCTAAATAGGCAAGTAAAAAGACTAGGATTGTTTCCTTTCCACATTTCAAATTATACACTATATTTAAGTGTTTTAAACCATACACCTTGATATTGAAAATATTTAGGTACCAATTTTCTATTTTTATATATCTAAATCCATTACCACGAATACTCACACAAATAGGTACACCAAAAAATCATGTTGTGCCTTTGTAGAAGTTAATTCTGGTCTCTGTAATAAATATGCTAGCCCGTGCGAATGCACGGGTTGACGACTAGTTGTCTTAATGTCAAATGATAGACTATTGCTTTGAATCACTTGCGTCTTAATATTCATGCCATGATTAGATTACATGATCAAGATTATGCTAGGTAGCATTCCACATCAAAAAATATCTTTTTATCATTTACCAACTCGAGGACGAGCAGGAATTAAGCTTGGGGATGCTGATACGTCTTCGTCGTATCTATAATTTTTGATTGTTCCATGCCAATATTCTACAACTTTTACATACTTTTGGCAACTTTTTGTACTACTTTTGGGACTAACATATTAATCCAGTGCCCAGTGCCAGTTCATGTTTGTTGCATGTTTTTTGTTTCGCAGAAAATCCATATCAAACGGAGTCCAAATGGGATAAAAACTGACGGAGATTTTTTTTGAAATATTTATGAAGTTTGGGAAGAAGAATCAACACGAGACGATGCCTGAGGGGGCCACGAGGCGGGGCCGCGCCCCAGGGGGGCAGGCGCGCCCCTGACCCTCGTGGACACCCCGTAAGGCGGTTGTTGCACTTCTTTCGCCGCAAGAAAGCTAATATCCGGAGAAAAATCATGTTCAAAGTTTCAATCCAATCGGAGTTACGGATCTCCGGGAATATAAGAAACGGTGAAAGGGCAGAAGAATGCAGAAACAGAGAGAGACAGAGAGACAGTTCCAATCTCGGAGGGGCCCTCGCCCCTCCCACGCCATGGAGACCATGGACCAGAGGGGAAACCCTTCTCCCATCTAGGGAGAAGGTCAAGGAAGAAGAAGAAGGAGGGGGGCTCTCTCCCCCTCGCTTCCGGTGGCGCCGGAACGCCGCCGGGGCCATCGTCATCACCGCGATCTACACTAACACCTTCGTCATCTTCACCAACATCTTCATCACCTTCCCCCATCTATCTACAGCGGTCCACTCTCTCGCAACCCGCTGTACCCTCTACTTGAACATGGTGTTTTATGCTTCATATTATTATCCAATGATGTGTTGCCATCCTATGATGTCTGAGTAGATTTTCGTTGTCCTTTCGGTAATTGGTGAATTGCTATGATTGGTTTAATTTGCTTGTGGTTATGTTGCTGTCCTTTGGTGCCCATCATATGAGCGCGCGCGTGGATGACACCATAGGGTTAGTTGTATGTTGATAGGACTATGTATTGGAGGGTAAGAGTGACAGAAGTTTCAACCTAGCATAGAAATTGATGCATACGGGATAGAAGGGGGACCAATATATCTTGATGCTATGGTTGGGTTTTACCTTAATGAACGTTAGTAGTTGCGGATGCTTACTAATAGTTCCAATCATAAGTGCATAGAATTCCAAGTCAGGGATGACATGCTAGCAGTGGCCTCTCCCACATAAAACTTGCTATCGGTCTGGTGAAGTAGTCACTTGCTTAGGGACAATTTCGCAACTCGTACCACCACTTTTCCACACTTGCTATACTAACTTTATTGCGTCTTTATCTAAACAGCCCCTAGTTTTTATTTACGTGCTCTTTATATTCTTACAAACCTATCCAACAACACCTACAAAGTACTTCTAGTTTCATACTTGTTCTAGGTAAAGCGAACGTTAAGCATGCGTAAAGTTGTATCGGTGGTCGATAGAAGTTGAGGGAATATTTGTTCTACCTTTAGCTCCTAGTTGGGTTCGACACTATTACTTGTCGAAAGAGGCTACAATTGATGTTGGAAATATGCCCTAGAGGCAATAATAAAAGTATTATTATATTTCATTGTTCATGATAATTGTCTTTTATTCATGCTATAACTATATTATCCGGAAATCGTAATACACGTGTGAATACATAGACCTCAATATGTCCCTAGTGAGCCTCTAGTTGACTAGCTCGTTGTGATCAACAGATAGTCATGATTTCCTGGCTATGGACATTGGATGTCGTTGATAACGGGATCACATCATTAGGAGAATGATGTGATGGACAAGACCCAATCCTAAGCATAGCACAAAGGTCGTTTAGTTCGTTTGCTAGAGCTTTGCCAATGTCAAGTATCTCTTCCTTAGACCATGAGATCATGTAACTCCCGGATACTGTAGGAGTGCCTTGGGTGTATCAAACGTCACAACGTAACTGGGTGACTATAAAGGTGCATTACAGGTATCTCCGAAAGTAGCTGTTGGGTTGACATGGATCGAGACTGGGATTTGTCACTCCGTATGACGGAGAGGTATCTCTGGGCCCACTCGGTAATGCATCATCATAATGAGCTCAAGGTGACCAAAGTGTTGGCCACGAGATCATGCATTACGGTACGAGTAAAGTGACTTGCCAGTAACGAGACTGAACAAGGTATTGGGATACCGACGATTGAGTCTCGGGCAAGTAACGTACCGATTGACAAAGGGAATTGTATACAGGGTTTGATCGAATCCTCGACATCGTGGTTCATTCGATGACAACATCGAGAAGCATGTGGGAGCCAACATGGGTATCCAGATCCCGCTGTTGGTTATTGACCGGAGAACGTCTCGGTCATGTCTACATGTCTCCCGAACCCGTAGGGTCTACACACTTAAGGTTCGATGACGCTAGGGTTATAAAGGAAGTTTGTATGTGGTTACCGAATGTTGTTCGGAGTCCCGGATGAGATCCCGGACGTCACGAGGAGTTCCGGAATGGTCCGGAGGTAAAGATTTATATATGGGAAGTCCTATTTTGGCCACCGGAAAATGTTCGGGATTTTTCGGTATTGTACCGGGAAGGTTCTAGAAGGTTCCGGAGTGGGGCCCACCTGCATGGGGGGACCCACATGAACGTGAGTAGTGGGGGAAAGGCCCCACACCCCTGGTCAAGGCGCACCAAGATCCCCCCTTAGAAGGAATAAGATCATATCCCGAAGGGATAAGATCAAGATCCCTAAAAAGGGGGGATAACAATCGGTGGGGAAGGAAATGATGGGATCTCTTTCCTCCCACCTTGGCCAACGCCCCAATGGACTTGGAGGGCAAGAAACCAGCCCCTCCACCCCTATATATAGTGGGGAGGCGCATGGGAGCTTAACACAAGCCAAGGCGCAGCCCCTCCCCTCCCCAACACCTCTCCTCCTCCGTATATGCTTGGCGAAGCCCTGTCGGAGTACTGCTGCACCAACTACACCACACCGTCGTGCTTCCGTTGGAGCAATCTTCCTCAACCTCTCCTTCCCCCTTGATGGATCAAGAAGGAGGAGACGTCTCCCGTCCCGTACGTGTGTTGAACGCGGAGGTGCTGTCCGTTCAGCACTTGGACATCGGTGATCCGAATCACGTTCGAGTACGACTCCATCATCACCATCCCCTTGGCTAGCTTCCGCTCGTGATCTACAAATGGTATGTAGATGCAAACTCTCTCCCTTGACTCGTTGCTTAGATGAACTCATAGATGGATCTTGGTGAAACCGTAGGAAAAATTTTAATTTTCTGCAACGTTCCCCAACAGTGGCATCATGAGCTAGGTTTATGCGTAGTTCTCTTTGCACGAGTAGAACACAATTTTGTTGTGGGCGTGGATTTTGTCATCTTACTTGCCTCTACTAGTCTTTTCTTGCTTCGGCGGTATTGTGGGATGAAGCGGCCCGGACCAACCTTACACGTACGCTTACGTGAGACCGGTTCCACCGACTGACATGCACTAGTTGCATAAGGTGGCTGGCGGGTGTCTGTCTCTCCCACTTTAGTTGGAGCGGATTCGATGAAAAGGGCCCTTATGAAGGGTAAATAGAAGTTGACAAAATCACGTTGTGGTTATTCGTAGGTAAGAAAACGTTCTTGCTAGAACCCAATTGCAGCCACGTAAAAGATGCAACAACAATTAGAGGACGTCTAACTTGTTTTTGCAGCGATTGATCATGTGATGTGATATGGCCAGAAGTTGTGATGAATGATGAATTGTGATGTATGAGATCATGTTCTTTGTAATAGGATTCACGACTTGCATGTCGATGAGTATGACAACCGGCAGGAGCCATAGGAGTTGTCTTTATTTTTTGTATGACCTGCGTGTCATTGAAGAACGCCATGTAACTCACTTTACATTATTGCTAAACGCGTTAGCCATAGAAGTAGAAGTAGTCGTTGGCGTGACAACTTCATGAAGACACGATGATGGAGATCATGATGATGGAGATCATGGTGTCAAGCCGGTGACAAGATGATCATGGAGCCCCGAAGATGAAGATCAATGGAGCTATATGATATTGGCCATATCATGTCACAACTATATAATTGCATGTGATGTTTATTATGTTTATGCATCTTGTTTACTTAGGACGACGGTAGTAAATAAGATGACCCCTTACAAAAATTTCAAGAAGTGTTCTCCCCTAACTGTGCACCGTTGCTACAGTCCGTCGCTTCTAAGCACCACGTGATGATCGGGTGTGATGGATTCTTACGTTCACATACAACGGGTGTAAGACAGTTTTACACAGCGAAAACACTTAGGGTTAACTTGACGAGCCTAGCATGTGCAGACATGGCCTCGGAACACGGAGACCGAAAGGTCGAACACGAGTCGTATGGAAGATACGATCAACATGAGAATGTTCACCGACGATGACTAGTCCGTCTCACGTGATGATCGGACACGGCCTAGTCGACTCGGATCGTGTAACACTTAGATGACTAAAGGGATGTCTAATCTGAGTGGGAGTTCATAATTTGATTAGAACTTAATTATCATGAACTTAGTCTAAAACCTTTGCAAATATGTCTTGTAGATCAAATGGCCAACGCTCATGTCAACATGAACTTCAACGCATTCCTAGAGAAAACCAAGCTGAAAGATGATGGCAGCAACTATACGGACTGGGTCCGGAACCTGAGGATCATCCTCATAGCTGCCAGGAAACAATATGTCCTAGAAGGACCGCTAGGTGACGCTCCCGTCCCAGAGAACCAAGACATTATGAATGCTTGGCAAACTCGCGCTGATGATTACTCCCTCGTTCAGTGCGGCATGCTTTACAGCTTAGAACCGGGGCTCCAAAAGCGTTTTGAGCATCACGGAGCATATGAGATGTTCGAAGAGCTGAAACTAGTTTTCCAAGCTCATGCCCGGGTCGAGAGATATGATGTCTCCGACAATTTCTACAATTGTAAGATGGAGGAAAACAGTTCTATCAGTGAGCACATCCTGAAGATGTCTGGGTTGCACAACCGTATGACCCAGCTGAACATTAACCTCCCAGATGAGGCGGTCATTGACAGAATCCTCCAGTCGCTCCCACCAAGCTACAAGAGCTTTGTGATGAACTACAACATGCAGGGGATGGAAAAGACCATTCCTGAAGTGTTCTCGATGCTGAAGTCAGCAGAGGCTGAAATCAAGAAAGAACATCAAGTGTTGATGGTCAATAAGACCACTAAGTTCAA
Organism: Triticum aestivum; assembly: GCF_018294505.1. NCBI lineage: Eukaryota > Viridiplantae > Streptophyta > Magnoliopsida > Poales > Poaceae > Triticum > Triticum aestivum. Next base: position 227,637,089 of record NC_057798.1, read on the forward strand.
GAAGGGCAAGGGTAAGAAGAACTTCAAGAAGGACGGCAAGGAGGTTGCCGCGCCTGGTAAGCCAGTTACCGGGAAGAAGTCAAAGAATGGACCTAAGCCTGAGACTGAGTGCTTTTATTGCAAGGGGAAGGGTCACTGGAAGCGGAACTGCCCCAAATACTTAGCGGATAAGAAGGCCGGCAACGCCAAAGGTATATTTGATATACATGTGATTGATGTGTACCTTACCAGTACTCGTAGTAACTCCTGGGTATTTGATACCGGTGTCGTTGCTCATATTTGTAACTCACAGCAGGAGCTGCGGAATAAACGGAGACTGGCGAAGGACGAGGTGACGATGCGCGTCGGGAATGGTTCCAGAGTCGATGTGATCGCCGTCGGCACGCTGCCTCTACATTTACCTACGGGATTAGTTTTGAACCTTAATAATTGTTATTTAGTGCCAAGTTTGAGCATGAACATTGTATCTGGATCTCGTTTAATACGAGATGGCTACTCATTTAAGTCTGAGAATAATGGTTGTTCGATTTATATGAGAGATATGTTTTATGGTCATGCTCCGATGGTCAATGGTTTATTCTTAATGAATCTCGAGCGTAATATTACACATGTTCATAGTGTAGATGCCAAAAGATGTAAAGTTGATAACGATAGTCCCACATACTTGTGGCACTACCGCCTTGGTCACATTGGTGTCAAGCTCATGAAGAAGCTCCATGCCGATGGACTTTTAGAGTCTCTTGATTATGAATCGTTTGACACGTGCGAACCATGCCTCATGGGCAAGATGACCAAGACTCCGTTCTCCGGAACAATGGAGCGAGCAACCAACTTATTGGAAATCATACATACCGATGTGTGCGGTCCAATGAGCGTTGAGGCTCGCGGAGGATATCGTTATGTTCTCACTCTCACTGATGACTTAAGTAGATATGGGTATGTCTACTTAATGAAACACAAGTCTGAGACCTTTGAAAAGTTCAAGGAATTTCAGAATGAGGTGGAGAATCAACGTGACCGAAAGATAAAGTGCCTACGATCAGATCGTGGAGGAGAATATTTAAGTCACGAATTTGGCACACACTTAAGGAAATGTGGAATCGTTTCACAACTCACGCCGCCTGGAACACCTCAGCGAAACGGTGTGTCCGAACGTCGTAATCGCACTCTATTGGATATGGTGCGGTCTATGATGTCTCTTACTGATTTACCGCTATCATTTTGGGGATACGCTCTAGAGACAGCTACATTCACTTTAAATATGGCACTGTCTAAATCCATTGAGACGACACCGTATGAATTATGGTTTGGGAAGAAACCTAAGCTGTCGTTTCTAAAAGTTTGGGGATGCGATGCTTATGTCAAGAAACTTCAACCTGAAAAGCTCGAAGCCAAGTCGGAAAAATGCGTCTTCATAGGATACCCTAAGGAAACTGTCGGGTATACCTTCTACTTAAGATCCGAGGGCAAAATCTTTGTTGCCAAGAACGGATGCTTTCTGGAAAAAGAGTTTCTCTCGAAAGAAGTAAGTGGGAGGAAAGTAGAACTCGATGAAGTACTACCTCTCGAACGGGAAAGTGGTGCAGCTCAGGAAAATGTTCCTGTGATTCCCACACCAACTGAAGAGGAAACCAATGATGATGATCAAGGTACTTTGGATCAAGTTGCTACTGAACTTCGTAGGTCCACAAGGACATGTTCCGCACCAGAGTGGTACGGCAACCCCGTCCTGGAAATCATGTTGTTAGACAACGGTGAACCTTCGAACTATGAAGAAGCGATGGCGGGCCCAGATTCCAACAAATGGCTTGAAGCCATGAAATCCGAGATAGAATCCATGTATGAAAACAAAGTATGGACTTTGACAGACTTGCCCGATGATCGGCGAGCGATAGAAAACAAATGGATCTTTAAGAAGAAGACAGACGCGGATGGTAATGTCACCATCTATAAAGCTCGACTTGTCGCTAAGGGTTATCGACAGGTTCAAGGGATTGACTATGACGAGACATTCTCTCCCGTAGCGAAGCTAAAGTCCGTCCGAATCATGTTAGCAATTGCTGCATACTATGATTATGAGATATGGCAGATGGACGTCAAAACAGCATTCCTTAACGGACATCTTAAGGAAGAACTGTATATGATGCAGCCGGAAGGTTTTGTCGATCCTAAGAACGCTAACAAAGTGTGCAAGCATCTCGGAGTTGGAATATTCGCTTTGATGAGATGATCAAAGCGTTTGGGTTTATGCAGACTTATGGAGAAGCCTGCGTTTACAAGAAAGTGAGTGGGAGCTCTGTAGCATTTCTCATATTATATGTAGATGACATACTCTTGATGGGAAATAATATAGAATTTCTGGATAGCATTAAGGCCTACTTGAATAAGTGTTTTTCAATGAAGGACCTTGGAGAAGCTGCTTACATATTAGGCATCAAGATCTATAGAGATAGATCGAGATGCCTCATAGGTCTTTCACAAAGCACATACCTTGATAAGATTTTGAAGAGGTTCAAAATGGATCAGTCCAAGAAGGGGTTCTTGCCTATGTTACAAGGTGTGAGATTGAGCTCGGCTCAGTCACCGACCACGGCAAAAGATAAAGAAGAGATGAGTGTCATCCCCTATGCTTCAGCCATAGGATCTATTATGTATGCCATGTTGTGTACCAGACCTGATGTAAACCTTGCCGTGAGTTTGGTAGCTAGATACCAAATTAATCCCGGCAAGGAACACTGGACAGCAGTCAAGAATATCCTGAAGTACCTGAAAAGGACAAAGGACATGTTTCTCGTTTATGGAGGAGACGAAGAGCTTGTCGTAAAGGGTTACGTCGACGCTAGCTTCGACTCAGATCCGGATGACTCTAAGTCACAAACCGGATATGTGTATATGTTGAATGGTGGAGCAGTAAGCTGGTGCAGCTGCAAGCAGAGCGTCGTGGCGGGATCTATGTGTGAAGCGGAGTACATGGCAGTCTCGGAGGCAGCGCATGAAGCGATTTGGGTGAAGGAGTTCATCACCGACCTAGGAGTCATACCCAATACGTCGGGGCCAATCAAACTCTTCTGTCACAACACTGGAGCTATTGCCCTTGCCAAGGAGCCCAGGTTTCACAAGAAGACCAGGCACATCAAGCGTCGTTTCAACTCCATCCGTGAAAATGTTCAAGATGGAGACATAGAAATTTGCAAAGTACATACGGATCTGAATGTCGCAGATCCGTTGACTAAACCTCTCTCGCGAGCTAAACATGATCAACACCAGAACTCTATGGGTGTTCGATTCATCACAATGTAACTAGATTGGTGACTCTAGTGCAAGTGGGAGACTGTTGGAAATATGCCCTAGAGGCAATAATAAAAGTATTATTATATTTCATTGTTCATGATAATTGTCTTTTATTCATGCTATAACTGTATTATCCGGAAATCGTAATACACGTGTGAATACATAGACCTCAATATGTCCCTAGTGAGCCTCTAGTTGACTAGCTCGTTGTGATCAACAGATAGTCATGATTTCCTGGCTATGGACATTGGATGTCGTTGATAACGGGATCACATCATTAGGAGAATGATGTGATGGACAAGACCCAATCCTAAGCATAGCACAAAGGTCGTTTAGTTCGTTTGCTAGAGCTTTGCCAATGTCAAGTATCTCTTCCTTAGACCATGAGATCGTGTAACTCCTGGATACCTTAGGAGTGCCTTGGGTGTATCAAACGTCACAACGTAACTGGGTGACTATAAAGGTGCATTACAGGTATCTCCGAAAGTAGCTGTTGGGTTGACACGGATCGAGACTGGGATTTGTCACTCCGTATGACGGAGAGGTATCTCTGGGCCCACTCGGTAATGCATCATCATAATGAGCTCAAGGTGACCAAAGTGTTGGCCACGAGATCATGCATTACGGTACGAGTAAAGTGACTTGTCGGTAACGAGACTGAACAAGGTATTGGGATACCGACGATCGAGTCTCGGGCAAGTAACGTACCGATTGACAAAGGGAATTGTATACAGGGTTTGATCGAATCCTCGACATCGTGGTTCATCCGATGACAACATCGAGAAGCATGTGGGAGCCAATATGGGTATCCAGATCCCACTGTTGGTTATTGACCGGAGAACGTCTCGGTCATGTCTACATGTCTCCCGAACCCGTAGGGTCTACACACTTAAGGTTCGATGACGCTAGGGTTATAAAGGAAGTTTGTATGTGGTTACCGAATGTTGTTCGGAGTCCCGGATGAGATCCCGGACGTCACGAGGAGTTCCGGAATGGTCCGGAGGTAAAGATTTATATATGGGAAGTCCTATTTTGGCCACCGGAAAATGTTCGGGATTTTTCGGTATTGTACCGGGAAGGTTCTAGAAGGTTCCGAAGTGGGGCCCACCTGCATGGGGGGACCCACATGAACGTGAGTAGTGGGGGAAAGGCCCCACACCCCTGGTCAAGGCGCACCAAGATCCCCCCTTAGAAGGAATAAGATCATATCCCGAAGGGATAAGATCAAGATCCCTAAAAAGGGGGGATAACAATCGGTGGGGAAGGAAATGATGGGATTTCTTTCCTCCCACCTTGGCCAACGCCCCAATGGACTTGGAGGACAAGAAACCAGCCCCTCCACCCCTATATATAGTGGGGAGGCGCATGGGAGCTTAACACAAGCCAAGGCGCAGCCCCTCCCCTCCCCAACACCTCTCCTCCTCCGTATATGCTTGGCGAAGCCCTGTCGGAGTACTGCTGCACCAACTACACCACGCCGTCGTGCTGCCATTGGAGCAATCTTCCTCAACCTCTCCTTCCCCCTTGCTGGATCAAGAAGGAGGAGACGTCTCCCGTCCCGTACGTGTGTTGAACGCGGAGGTGCTGTCCGTTCAGCACTTGGACATCGGTGATCCGAATCACGTTCGAGTACGACTCCATCATCACCATCCCCTTGGCTAGCTTTCGCTCGTGATCTACAAGTGGTATGTAGATGCAAACTCTCTCCCTTGACTCGTTGCTTAGATGAACTCATAGATGGATCTTGGTGAAACCGTAGGAAAAATTTTAATTTTCTGCAACGTTCCCCAACAATTGATCCCCTATACTTGTGGGTTATCAGTTTACTATCTACTATTTTGCAATCTTTTACTTTCCAATCGATAAACCAAAAATACCAAAAATATTTACTTTACCGTTTATCTATGTCTATCAAATGTCACTTGCAAGTAACCGTGAAGGGATTGACAACCCCTTTATCGTGTTGGGTGCAAGTTTGTTCGATTGTTTGTGTAGGTATTCAGTGTGCAGGTATTCAGTGACTTGTGTGTTGTCTCCTACTGGAGTGATACCTTGGTTCTCAAACTGAGGGAAATACTTACTCTACTTTGCTGCATCATCCTTTCCTCTTCAAGGGAAAAAGCAACGCAAGCTCAAGAGGTAGCAGGAAGAATTTCTGGTGCCGTTGCCGGGGTGATGTATGACAAGTCAAGCCATACCAAGTACCCATCATAAAATCTCATCTCTTGCATTACATTATTCGCCACTCACCTCCCGTTTTCCTCTCCCCCACCACTAAAACAATTTTCAAAAATTTGCCTTTTCTCTCGATGTCCTCTTGTTTGCCTAAGTTTTCCTTCCTACCATTATGGCCGAATCAAAATGGCTAAGGATTTTCTCCCGGGTTTTGCTTCCGATAGCCCCTCCGTTCTCTCCAAGCTCAGAAATAATGACTCTATGGAAAGACCTACCGGGGTTATTAATGAGAGTTGTAGAAATTTTGATGAATATGACCCCGGAATTTTTCGTTATTTTCTTGATGAATCTTTGAAAGATGCTTGGGATAGGCTATTAAGGATCCGAGCCAACTATGTGCCTCAATATCAAATTGAGATATACTTGAAAAAGCTTTTATGTTGGCCTACCCTCTTCTTTTAAGCAAGTTTTGGATTCTATATTTGAAGAAGGTTTTCTTGAAGGGGATGCCATCGATACTTATGAAAAGATGAAATCAATATTTGGACACCCCAAAAGTGAAAATGTTGAATCTACTACTCTTATGTGCTTTTATCAAAATGAAATTATCAAAGAGATGAAGGTTAGCTTGGACGCAAATTTTTGAAGTGTGCTTAATCTTTCTTCCAGCATTAACGGACACATACTTTCACAAAATAGAAATATAAGTTCTTTAGGTAAGAAATTCTCTCTTTATTACTAAAAGGGAGAAGATGACAATACCTAGATCTATTTGTGTTTTATGCCTAGCTAAGGGCGTTAAACAATAGCGCTTGTTGGGAGGCAACCCAATTTTATTTTTGTTCTTTGCCTTTTGTTCCTGTTTAGTAATAAATAATTCATCTAGCCTATGGTTAGAAGTGGTTTTGTGTTTTAATTAGTGTTTGTGCCAAGTTAAACCTTTAGGATAGCTTACGGTGATAGTTCTGTTGATCTTGCTGAAAAACAGAATCTTTTGCGCCCAGTAAATAATTTCCAGAATTTTATTGAAACATGATTTTGATTTGATTCTTTTTTCTCTAGATAGGTGCACAAATTGCTCAAGTTGTCATAGTTCTTCAGAATTCTTGGAGTTATAGAAGTATTCGAGAGTTACAGATTACTACAGACTGTTCTGTTTTTGATAGATTCTGTTTTCGTTGTGTTGCTTGCTTATTTTGATGAATCTATGGGTAGTATCAGGGGGGGGGGGGTATGAACCATGGAAAAGTTGGAATACAGTAGATATTACACCAAAATAAATAAAGAATGAGTTTGCAACAGTACCTTAAAGTGGTGATTTATTTTCTTATACTAACGGAGCTTATGAGATTTTCTGTTGAGTTTTGTGTTGGGAAGTTTTCAAGTTTTGGGTAAGGATTTGATGGACTATGGAATAAGAAGTGGCAAGAGCCTAAGCTTGGGGATGCCAAAGGCACCCCAAGGTAATATTCAAGGACAACCAAAAGCATAATTTTGGGGATGCCCCGGAAGGCATCCCCTCTTTCGTCTTCGTCTATCTGTAACTTTACTTGAGGCTATATTTTTATTCACCACATGATATGTGTTTTGCTTGGAGCGTCTTGTATGATTTGAGTCTTTGCTTTTTTATTTTTCCACAATCATCCTTGCTGTACACACCTTTTGGTTGAGACAGGCATGAATCGTGATTTATTAGAATACTCTATGTGCTTCACTTATATCTTTTGAGCTAGGAAATTTTGCTCTAGTGCTTCACTTATATCTTTTTAGAGCACGGCGGTGGATTTATTTTATAGAAACTTATGAACTCTTATGCTTCACTTATATTATATTGAGAGTCTTTTAGAACAACATGGTAATTTTCTTTGGCTATAAAATTAGTCCTAATATGATAGGCATTCAAGAGGGATATAATTAAAAAATTATATAAAGTGCATTGAAAATACTATGAGAAGTTTGATTCTTTATGATTGTTTTGAGATATGAAGATGGTGATATTAGAGTCATGCTAGTGGAGTAATTGTTAATTTGAGAAATACTTGTGTTGAGGTTTGTGAGTCCCGTAGCATGCATGTATGGTGAACTGTTATGTAACGAAGTTGGAGCATGAAGTATTTATTGATTGTCTTCCTTATGAGTGGCGGTCGGGGATGAGCGATGGTATTTTCCTACCAATCTATCCCCCTAGGAGCATGCGCATAGTACTTCATTTCGACGACTAATAGATTTTTGCAATAAGTATATGAGTTATTTATGAATAATGTTGAGACCATGGATTATATGCACCCTCACCCTTCCACCATTGCTAGCCTCTCTTGTGCCGCGCAACTTTCGCTGGTACCATACACCCACCATATACCTTCCTCAAAACAGCCACCATACCTACCTATTATGGCATTTCCATAGCCATTCCGAGATATATTGCCATGCAACTTTCCACTGTTCCGTTTATTATGACACACTTCATCATTGTCATACTGCTTTGTGCTACCTCTTGAGCATGCGTTGGTTTTCCCTTGAAGAGGAAAGGGTGATGCAGCAAAGTAGCGTAAGTATTTCCCTCAGTTTTTGAGAACCAAGGTATCAATCTAGTAGGAGGCTACACTCAAATCCTCCGTACCAGCACAAACAAATAAGAACCTTGCAACCAACACGATCAAGGGGTTGTCAATCCCTTCACGACCACTTGCAAAAGTGAGATCTGATAGAGATAATAACATAAATATTTTTGGTATTTTTATGATATAGATTGGAAAGTAAAGATTGCAAAATAAAATAGATCGGAAACTTATATGATGGAACATAGACCCGGGGGCCATAGGTTTCACTAGTGGCTTCTCTCAAGATAGCATAAGTATTACGGTGGGTGAACAAATTACTGTTGAGCAACTAATAGAAAAGTGCATAGTTATGAGAATATCTAGGCATGATCATGTATATAGGCATCATGTCCGCGACAAGTAGATCGAAACGATTCTGCATCTACTACTATTACTCCACACATCGACCGCTATCCAGCATGCATCTAGAGTATTAAGTTCATCAGAACAGAGTAACGCATTAGGCAAGATGACATGATGTAGAGGGATAAACTCAAGCAATATGATATAAATCCCATGTTTTTATCCTCGATGGCAACAATACAATACGTGCCTTGCTGCCCCTGCTGTCACTGGGAAAGGACACCACAAGATTGAACCCAAAGCTAAGCACTTCTCCCATTGCAAGAAAGATCAATCTAGTAGACCAAACCAAACTGATAATTCAAAGAGACTTGCAAAGATAACAAATCATACATAAAAGAATTCAGAGGAGATTCAAATATTGTCCATAGATAATCTTGGTCATAAACCCACAATTCATCGGATCTCGACAAACACACCACAAAAAGTATTACATCGAATAGATCTCCAAGAAGATTGAGGAGAACTATGTATTGAGATCCAAAGAGAGAGAAGAAGCCATCTAGCTAATAAATATGGACCCGAAGGTCTAACAGAGAGGTTATGGTGTTGATATAGAAGCCATCTGTGATCGATGCCCCCTCTGGTGGAGCGCCGGAAAAGGCCCCCAAGATGGGATCTCACGGGTACAGAAGGTTGCGGCAGTGGAAATAGGGTTTCGTGGTGCTCTTGGATGTTTTCAGGGTATATGAGTATATATAGGCGAAAGAAGTCGGTCAGGGGAGCCATGAGGGGCCCACGAGGGTGGGGGCGCGCCTACCCCCTGGGCGCGCCTCCCTGCCTCGTGGCTGCCTTGTTGCTTCCTTGACGTCCACTCCAAGTCTCCTGGATTGCATTTGTTCCAAAAACGACTCTCCTGAAGGCTTCATTCCTTTTGGACTCCGTTTGATATTCCTTTTCTGCGAAACACTGAAATAGGCAAAAAAACAGCAATCTGGGCTGGGCCTCCGGTTAATAGGTTAGTCCCAAAATAGTACAAAAGTGTATAATAAAGCCCATTAAACATCCAAAATAGATAATATAATAGCATGGAACAATCAAAAATTATAGATACGTTGGAGACGTATCAAGCATCCCCAAGCTTAGTTCCTGCTCTTCCTCGAGTAGGTAAATGATAGGAACATAATTTTTGATGTGGAATGCTACCTAGCATAATTCTCAATGTAATTTTCTTTATTGTGGCATGAATGTTCAGATCGGAAAGATTCAAGACAAAAGTTTAATATTGACATAAGAGTAATAATACTTCAAGCATACTAACAAAGTAATCATGTCTTCTCAAAATAACATGGCCAAAGAAAGTTATCCCTACAAAATCATATAGTCTGGCTATGGTCTATCTTCATCACACAAAATATTTAAATCATGCACAACCCCGGTATCATCCAAGCAATTGTTTCATACTTTAGTATTCTCAAACTTTTTCAATCTTCACGCAATACATGAGCGTGAGCCATGGACATAGCACTATAGGTGGAATAGGATGGTGGTTGTGGAGAAGACAAAAAAGGAAAAGATAGTCTCACATCAACTAGGTGTATCAACGGGCTATGGAGATGCACATTAATAGATATCAATGTGAGTGAGTAGGGATTGCCATGCAACAGATGCACTAGAGCTATAAGTGTATGAAAGCTCATCAAAAGAACTAAATGGGTGTGTATCCAACTTGCTTGCTCACGAAGACCTAGGGCAATTTGAGGAAGCCCATCATTGGAATATACAAGACAAGTTCTATAATGAAAAATTCCCACTAGCATATGAAGGTGACAACATAGGAGACTCTCTATCATGAAGATCATGGTACTACTTTGAAGCACAAGTGTGGTAAAAGGATAGTAACATTGTCCCTTCTCTCTTTTTCTCTCTTTTTTTATTTTTCTTTTGGTGGGCTTCTTTGGCCTCTTTTTTATTTGGGCTTCTGTGGCCTCTTTTATTTTTCATAAAGTCCGGAGACTCATCCCAACTTGTGAGGGAATGATTGCTTCCATCATCCTTTCCTCACGTGGGACAATGCTCTAACAATGAAGATCATCACACTTTTATCTACTTACAACTCAAGAATCTTAGAACAAAATATGACTCTATGTAGATACCTCCGGCGGTGTACCGGGATAATGAATCAAGAGTGACATGTATGAAAGATTTATGAATGGTGGCTTTGCCACAAATACAATGTCAACTACATGTTCATGCAAAACAATATTACAATGGTGGAGCGTGTCATAATAATTGTAACGGTGGAAAGTTGCATGGCAATATATCTTAGAATGGCCATGGAAATGCCATAATAGGTAGATATGGTGGCTGTTTTGAGGAACATATATGGTGGGTGTATGATACCGACGAAAGTTGCGCGGCACAAGAGAGGCTAGAAATGGTGGAAGGGTGAGAGTGCGTATAATCCATGGACTCAACATTAGTCATGAAGAACTCACATACTTATTGCAAAAATCTACAAGTTATCAAAACAAAGTACTACACGCATGCTCCTAGGGGAAGGGTTGGTAGGAGTTAACCATCGCGATCCCGACCTCCACACATAAGGAAGACAATCAATAAATAAATCATGCTCCAACTTCATCACATAACGGTTCGCCATACGTGCATGCTACGAGAATCACAAGCTTTTAAACACAAGTATTCCTCAAATTCACAACTACTCAACTAGCATGACTCTAATATTACCATCCTCATATCTCAAAACAATCATCAAGTATCAAACTTCTCATAGTATTCAATGCACTTTATATGATAGTTTTTATTATACCTATCTTGGATGCTCATCATATTAGAACTAAAATTTTAACCAAAGCAAACAACCATGCTGTTCTAAAGGACTCTCAAAATAATATAAGTGAAGCATGATAGATCAATAATTTCTATAAAATAAAACCACTGCCGTGCTCTAAAAAGATATAAGTGAAGTACTAGAGCAAAATTATCTACCTCAAAAGATATAAGTGAAGCACATAGAGTATTCTAATAAATTCCGATTCATGTGTGTCTCTCCCAAAAAGTGTGTACAGCAAGGATTATTGTGGTGAACTAAAAATCAAAGACTCAAATCATACAAGACGCTCCAAGCAAAACACATATAATGTGGTTAAAATGTAGCATCAAGTAAAGTTATCGATGGACGAAGACGAAAGAGGGGATGCCTTCCGGGGCATCCCCAAGCTTAGGTTTTTGGTTGTCCTTGAATTTTACCTTGGGGTGCCTTGGGCATCCCCAAGCTTAGGCTCTTGCCACTCCTTATTCTATAATCCATCAAATCTTTACCCAAAAACTTGCAAACTTCACAACACAAAACTCAACAAAAAATCTCATGAGCTCCGTTAGCGAAATAAAAAAACACCACTTTAAGGTACTGTAATGAACTCATTCTTTATTTATATTGGTGTTAAACCTACTGTATGCCAACTTCTCTATGGTTCATACCCCCTGATACTAGCCATAGATTCATCAAAATAAGCAAACAACACACGAAAAACAGAATCTGTCAAAAACAGAACAGTCTGTAGCAATCTGTAACTTTCGAATACTTCTGGAACCCCAAAAATTCTACCAAAATAGGAAGTACTATATAATTTGTATATTAAACTACTTCAAAAATAATCAACTAAAAATCACGTTTCTGTGATTTATGAAAACTATTCTTGTGCGCGCAAAAGTTTCTGTTTTTCAGCAAGATCAAATTAACTATCACCCAAGAAGATCCTATAGGTTTTACTTGGAATAAACACTAATTAAAACATAAAACCACATATAACCAGAGGCTAGATGAATTATTTATTACTAAACAGGAACAAAAAGCAAAGAGCAAAAATAAAATTGGGTTGCCTCCCAACAAGCGCTATCGTTTAACGCCCCTAGCTAGGCATAAAAGCAAGAATAGATCGAAGTATTGCCATCTTTGGTATTGGGAAAGAAAAGAGAAAATTTCTTATCTATAGCTATTATCTTTCTTTTTGGGAAAGCACATTTCCATTAATGGTGGAAGAAATATTAAGCATGCTACGGAAATTTGCATCTAAGCTAGCCTTCATCTCTTTGATAATTTCGTTTTGATAAAGGCATAAAAGAGAGGTGGATTCAACCTTCTCACTCATGGGGTGCCCAAATATAGTTCTCATCTTTTCATAGGTATCTATATCATCCCTCTCAAGAAAACCTTCTTCAAAAATAGAATCTAAAACTTGTTTGAACGAAGAGGGTAAGCCAACATAAAAGCTTTTTAGGTATATCTGAATTTGATATTGTGGCACATAGCTAGCTCGGATCCTTAATAGCCTATCCCAAGCATCTTTTAAAGACTCATCAAGTAAATAAAGAAAAATTCTGGGATCATCTTCATCGAAATTATTCAAACTCTCATTGATAACCCCGGTAGGTCTTTCCATAGCATCATTATTTATGAGCTTAGAGGGGACAGAGGGACTATCCAAAGTAATAAAACCCAGGAGAGAACCCTTAGCCCTTTTCGATTCGGCCATAGTGAAGGAAAGGCAAACGGTAAAGAGGCGAAGGAAAGGCAAAGGTGAAGTGGGGGAGAGGAAAACGAGGGGCAGATGGCAAATAATGTAATGCAAGGGGATAAGAGTTTGTGGTGGGTACTTGGTATGTCTTGACTTGTGCGTAGACTCCCCGACAACGGCGCCAAAAATCCTTCTTGCTACCTCTGGAGCATGCGTTGGTTTTCCCTTCGAGAGGAAAGGATGATGCAGCAAAGTAGCGTAAGTATTTCCCTCGGTTTTTGAGAACCAAGGTATCAATCTAGTAGGAGGCTACACTCAAATCCCTCGTATCTGCACAAACAAATAAGAACCCTACAACCAATGCGATAAAGGGGTTGTCAACCCTTCATGGCCACTTGCAAAAGTGCGATCTGATAGAGATAATAAGATAAATATTTTTGGTATTTTTATGATATAGATTGGAAAGTAAAGATTGCAAAATAAAATAGATCAGAAACTTATATGATGGAAAATAGACCCGGGGCCATAGGTTTCACTAGTGGCTTCTCTCAAGATAGCATAAGTAGTACATTGGGTGAACAAATACTGTCGAGCAGTGCATAGTTATGAGAATATCTAGGCATGATCATGTATATAGGCGTCACGTCCGCGACAAGTAGATCGAAACGATTATGCATCTACTACTTTTACTCCAGACATCGACTGCTATCCAGCATGCATCCAGAGTATTAAGTTCATAAGAACAGATTAATGCATTAGGCAAGACGACATGATGTAGAGGGATAAACTCAAGCAATATGATATAAACCCCATCTTTTTATCCTCGGTAGCAACAATACAATACGTGCCTTGCTGCCCCTGCTGTCACTGGGAAAGGACACTGCAAGATTGAACCCAAAGCTAAGCACTTCTCCCATTGCAAGAAAGATCAATCTAGTAGGCCAAACCAAACTGATAATTCGAAGAGACTTGGAAAGATAACAAATCATACATAAAAGAATTCAAAGCAGATTCAAATATTGTTCATAGATAATCTTGGTCGTAAACCCACAATTCATCGGATCTCGACAAACACACCGCAAAAAGTATTACATCAAATAGATCTCCAAGAAGATCGAGGAGAACTTTGTATTGAGATCCAAAGAGAGAGAAGAAGCCATCTAGCTAATAACTATGGACCCGAAGGTCTGAGGTAAACTACTCACACTTCATTGGAGAGGCTATGGTGTTGATGTAGAAGCCCTCCGTGATCGATGCCCCCTCCGGCGGAGCACCAGAAAAGGCCCGAAGATGGGATCTCACGGGTACATAAGGTTGAGGCGGTGGAAATAGGGTTTCGTGGTGCTCTCGGATGTTTTCAGGGTATATGAGTATATATAGGCAAAAGAAGTCGGTCAGGGGAGCCACGAGGGGCCCACGAGGGTGCGGAGGCGTGCCTACCCCCTGGGCGCGCCTCCCTGCCTCGTGGCCGCCTCGTTGCTTCCTTGGCGTCCACTCCAAGTCTCCTGGATTGCGTTTGTTCCAAAAACGGCTCTCCCGAAGGTTTCATTCCATTTGGACTCCGTTTGATATTCGTTTTCTGCGAAACACTGAAATAGGCAAAAAATAGCAATTTGGGCTGGGCCTCTGGTTAATAGGTTAGTCCCAAAAATAGTATAAAGTGTATAATAAATCCCATTAAACATCCAAAAGAGATAATATAATAGCATGGAACAATAAAAAATTATAGATACGTTGGAGACGTATCACTTTGCATGATCATGTAGTTGACATCGTATTTGTGGCAAAGCCACCTTTCATAATTCTTTCATACATGTCACTCTTGATTCATTGCACATCTTGGTACACCGCCGGATGCATTCACATAGAGTCATATTTTGTTCTAACCATTGAGTTGTAATTTTTTGAGTTGTAAGTAAATAGAAGTGGGATGATCACCATTAGAGCATTGTCCCATGTGAGGAAAAATAAAAAAAGAGGCGAAAGAAGCCAAAAAGAGGCCAAAGAAGCCAAAGAGAAAAAAGATAAAAATATAAAAAAGAAAAAAAGTGAAAAAATAAAAAAAATGAGAGAAAAAGAGAGAAGGGGCAATGTTACTATCCTTTTTCCACACTTGTGCTTCAAAGTAGCACCATGATCTTTATGACAGAGTCTCTTATTTTGTCACTTTCATATACTAGTGGGAATTTGTCATTATAGAACTTGGCTTGTATATTCCAACGATGGGCTTCCTCAAATGCCCAAGGTCATCACGAGCAAGCAAGTTGGATGCACACCCACTTAGTTTCTTTTTGAGCTTTCATAAACTTATAGCTCTAATGCATCCATTGGATGGCAGTACCTACTCACTCACATTGATATCTATTGATGGGCATCTCCATAGCCCGTTGATACACCTAGTTGATGTGAGACTATCTCCCTTTTTTGTCTTCTCCACAACCACCATATTCTCTTCCACCATAGTGCTATGTCCATGGCTCACGCTCATGTATTGCGTTGAAGTTGAAAAGTTTGAGAACATCAAAAGTATGAAACAATTGCTTGGCTTGTCATCGGGGTTGTGCATGATTTGAGTATTTTGTGTGATGAAGATGGAGCATAGCCAGACTATATGATTTTGTAGGGATAAGCTTTCTTTGGCCATGTTATTTTGAGAGGACATAATTGCCTTGTTAGTATGCTTGAAGTATTAATGTTTTTTATGTCAATATTAAACTTTTGTTTTGAATCTTACGGATCTGGACATTCATGCCACAATAAAGAGAATCACATGGATAAATATGTTAGGTAGAATTCCACATCAAAAATTCTGTTTTTATCAGTTACCTACTCGAGGACGAGCAGGAATTAAGCTTGGCGATGCTTGATACGTCTCCAACGTATCTATATTTTTTGATTGTTCCATGTTATTATATTATCTGTTTTGTATGTTTATATGCATTAATATGCTATTTTATATTACTTTTGGGACTAACCTATTAACCTAGAGCCCAGTGCCAGTTTTTGTTTTTTGCCTATTTTAGAGTTTCACAGAAAAGGAATACCAAACGGAATAAAACTTTCGCGATGATCTTTCTTTGACTAGAAGCATACTAGGAGACTTGGAGATGAAGTCGGAGAAGCAACAAGGCAACCACGAGGGTGGAGAGCGCGCCCCCTACCTCATGGGCCCCTCGTGGGTCTCCTAATCTAATTCTTTCGCCCATATATACTCTTATACCCCGAAACCATCAGCGAGAGCCACGAAAATACTTTTCCACCACCGCAACCTTTCGTACTCGTAAGATCCGATCTAGGGGCCTTTTCCGGCGTCCTGCCGGAGGGGGATTTGATCACGGAGGGCTTCTACATAAACACCATTGCCCTTCCAATGAAGCATGAGTAGTTTACCACAGACCTACGGGTCCATAGCTAGTAGCTAGATGGCTTCTTCTCTCTCTTTGGTTCTCAATACCATGTTCTCCTCGATGTTCTTGGAGATCTATTCGATGTGATACTCTTTGGTGGTGTGTTTGCCGAGATCCGATGAATTGTGGACTTATGATCAGATTATCTATGAATATTATTTGAATCTTCTCCGAATTCTTATATGCATGATTTGATATCTTTGCAAGTCCCTTCGAATTATCGGTTTAGTTTGGCCTACTAGATTGGTTTTTCTTGCAATGAGAGAAGTGCTTAGCTTTGGGTTCAATCTTGTGATGTCCTTTCCCAATGACAGTAGGGGCAGCAAGGCGCGTATTGTATTGTTGCCATCGAGGATAAAAAGATGGGGTTTTCATCATATTGCTTGAGTTAATTCCTCTACATCATGTCATCTTACTTAATGCGTTACTCCATTCTTTATGAACTTAATACTCTAGATGCATGTTGGATAGCGGTCGATGTGTGGAGTAATAGTAGTAGATGCAGAATTGTTTCGGTCTACTTGACACAGACGTGATGCCTATGTTCATGATCATTGCCTTAGATATCGTCATAATTATGCGCTCTTCTATGATTTGCTCGGCAGTAATTTGTTCATCCACCGTATTATTTGCTATCTTGAGAGAAGCCATTAGTGAAAGCTATGGCCCCGGGTCCCTTTTCCATCATATAAGTTCTCTTTTCCATCATACAAGTTCTCTTTTTCGTCTTATTAGTTTCCGATCTACTATTTTGCAATATTTTACTTTCCGATCTATAAACCAAAAATACCAAAAATATTTACTTACCGTTTATCTATCTCTATCAAATCTCACTTTTGCAAGTAACTGTGAAGGGATTGACAACCCCTTTATCGCGTTGGGTGCAAGTTTGTTTGATTATTTGTGTAGGTATTCAGTGACTTTTGCGTTGCCTCCTACTGGATTGATACCTTGGTTCTCAAACTGAGGGAAGTACTTACTCTACTTTGCTGCATCACCCTTTCCTCTTCAAGGGAAAAACCAACGCAAGCTCAAGAGGTAGCACTAACCCCAATATCTTTTTTGCTCAGTTCCACTAAAATAATGCACCGCCGTTTGCACGATCCCTACTCGGCGGCCAGACCATCAATGACTCAGCCCCTTTTATCTTGTGTTGACGGCACGGCTGCAGTGCTTGTTTGCTCCTCCACACATCACATGCTCGTTCCACACTTCAAACAGTAAGTCAACATACAAATAAGCTTATTTCATCTTGCATTAGTCATTCTAGCTAGTTACGAATGTAGGAATTCCTGGAACACCGTGAGGTCAGCTGATAGCAGGTTCCACTAAAATTGAGGTTTGTGCTTTTGTTTGCACAAATAGACACCATATGGAGATAGAAAACCTTGTTTGCACAAATACAATTGGCGGCGACCTCCCATGTTATACTTCTCCTCGATGATGGCGGTAGGTGGGGATGTGATAGCCGTACCTCATCGACATCTACGGCGGCTTCTTTCTCTGCCTGCATGGCACGGCTACGCACGCGTCGGTGGCGGATGGTGTAGTCGCAGGCACTGGAGGCGCTGTACGACGCGGCGGCGTCGAGGGCAGCGATAATGCCCGTGCCGCCAGCTCACCGACAAGCCGGCGTGGAGCAAGCCGGTACTCTTCCTCGAGCTATATTGTAGCGGCCAGCTGCAGAACCAAGCACTGGCTTAGTGCGGCAACTGCCTTCGACGGGCTAGGCAAGGTAGGTGGAGTAGCGAGCTGCCTCGCTCGTAACTGCCGGGCTTGGCGGGCCACCCAGACGGCTTTTATATCGGAGAACTGCTCTTCCTGTTCATCGGATGCCGCTGAAAGAGGGGAGAAAATGGTGGAAGGAGGAGCTTGGCTGGTGAGGGAGTCCCGGATTAGGGGGTGTCCGGATAGCCGAACTATCACCTTTGGCCGGACTCCTGGACTATGAAGATACAAGATTGAAGACTCCGTCCCGTGTCCGGATGGGACTTTCCTTGGCGTGGAAGGCAAGCTTGGTGATACGGATATGTAGATCTCCTACCATTGTAACCGACTCTGTGTAACCCTAGCCCTCTCCGGTGTCTATATAAACCGGAGGGTTTTAGTCCGTAGGACGAACAACAATCATACCATAGGCTAGCTTCTAGGGTTTAGCCTCTTTGATCTCGTGGTAGATCTACTCTTGTACTACCCATATCATCAATATTAATCAAGCAAGAGTAGGGTTTTACCTCCACCGAGAGGGCCCAAACCTGGGTAAAAACATCGTGTCCCTTGTCTCCTGTTACCATCCGCCTAGACGCACAGTTCGGGACCCCCTACCCGAGATCCGCCGGTTTTGACACCGACATTGGTGCTTTCATTGAGAGTTCCTCTGTGCCGTCGCCATCAGGAACGATGCCTTGTCCCGTCTTTAAAGATGGCACCATTGCTAAAGGAGGTTTGGCCATCGGCCAAACTCTCCGGCTAGGCGGTTTTCTCATGACCGCCTGTTCGGCCGCCGTGCCGACGATGACTTCTCGGGTCATCAAAAGAAATCTTCACGTTAACTCGGAACTTGTCGAGCAGCTAGATCCGATGGAGCTCTCCTCCTTAAACAAGCTCTTGGATTGCATCGCCGCCCTGGGAGTCACTACAGACTACGATCAGATTGGGCCTAAAACCAATCTGAGAGAGATCAACTCTGCCCAGGCTACCCACCACGTTGCTGTGGTGGAGGAATAGTACGGCGACCCTTCTTCTATATTAAGGACTAGCTATGTCTGGATTCCCGACCCCTCCATGCCGGATTCCCGTGGAGGGACAGATGTTGATCAAGCCCTGAACCTAAAGTCAGGTAGCGGGCTGGATTCGTTGAACAATATCCAAAAACCCAAGCTTCCAAGTTCGGAAACTTTTCGGCCCTTGAGTCTTAGATTGGACGGGGTTCCGAATTTAATTCCACCCGCCCACCCAAACATAAGCGATCTATCCCGAATCCGGCAAGAGCCCGCTGAAACAGTACACCATTACTGGGCCAGATTCCTCCTGGTTATGGACAGGATAAAGGACTGCCGCGAGGAAGACGCAATTTCACTTTTCTGCAATAATTGCATGGACAAGGGAATCCTAAACGCCATAAGTCGTCGTGAAATTACACGCTTTGCCGACTTGGCATCCATAGTACGAAAGTACTATGCGATGGAGAGCGCCTGGAAAACCGAAACCAAATTTTGGGATAATTCGCCCCCGAATACAACCCTAGTCCGAAATAAAAGGGTGCATCATCGCCAGGCACCTGGGTTAAATACCAAAAAGCAAAAAACCCCTAAAGGGCACGGAACCGTACTGGAGGGATGGCTCAATGGATCCTGCAAAATTCATAGTACAGAGGCCGCCACTCCAACTCATAGCCTTCGAGCATGTTGGATACTACATCCGGTGGCCAAAAGTGGCGAAGAGCTTCTAGCTCCAGAGAACCAGCCCAACAACACCATTACGGTATTAACAGTCTTCGAGACTTTCGCATCAAATAATATGCGGAAACGAACACTCCGCGGCCTTGCCGAAGTCTACCAAGTAGCAACAATAAACCCATGGAGTGACACGGATATTACCTTTAATGCCAGTGACGAACCTAAATTCCGAACAGCCCGAGCACCAGCCGCATTGGTCCTCAGTCCAATAGTGGGCGACTTTCTCCTTACCAAGGTACTCATGGACGGCGGCAGCGGATTAAACCTCATTTACGAGGAAACACTTCGAAAAATGGAAATAGACTAGAGCCGCATTGAGCGAAGCAGCACAACCTTTAGAGGAATAATCCCTAGTCGGGAAGCATGCTGCACAGGAAAAATCACACTGGATGTGGTGTTCGGCTCACCGGACAATTACAGGTCCGAGGAGGTCACGTTCCAAGTGGCCCCGTTCAGCAGCGGATATCACACTTTATTAGGGCGAGAGGCATTCACAATTTTTCAAGCTATACCCCATTACGGGTACATGAAGCTCAAAATGCCCGGGCCCAACGGAATCATCACTCTTGCCAGTGATCCGGACATAGCACTCCGCGCCGAAAATAAGACAGTTGCACTAGCCCTTGAGGCACTATCCGAAGCCCTAGCGGCCGAGGAACTCACTGCGCTGCACTCCACGGTGAACAGGGACGATGTGATACTCGATAAGAGATCCAAGTCCACCTCTTTTAAGCCAGCGGACGAAATAGTCAAATTCCAAGTCCATCCAACGGACCCTACAAAGACGGCCTCCATTGGGGCACAGTTAAACCCTGATGTAGATGCCGCACTGCGAGAATTCCTTCGGGAGAATTGGGACATCTTTGCCTGGCACCCCTCAGATATGCCAGGAATCCCACGCCGGCTGGCCGAGCACAGCCTAAATATCCTAAAAGGATTCAAGCCAGTCAAACAGGCTCTTCGACGATTTTCCGAACCCAAGACACAGGCAATGGGAGAGGAGCTAGCCAAACTATTGGAAGCCGGATTCATCAGAGATATAAAACATCCGGACTGGCTAGCGAACCTAGTGATGGTACCAAAGAAGGATAAATCCTGGCGCCTATGTGTCGACTTCAAGGACCTTAACAAGGCTTGCCCAAAGGACCCCTTCCCCCTCCCCCGCATCGATCAAATTATTGACGCTACCGTAGGACACGATTCATTGTGCTTCCTCGACGCATACTCCGGCTACCAACAAATTAAGATGGCAGAGCCAGACCAAGCCGCAACGGCATTCATCACTCCATACGGCCCATTCTGCTTCAACACAGTGCCCTTCGGGCTCAAAAACGCCGGCGCAACATATCAGCGCATGATTCAGACATGTCTGGCAAACCAGATCGGCAAAACAGTGGAGGCATACATAGATGATGTGGTCATCAAATCCAAGCATGTCGAAACTCTAGTAGACGACTTGAGGCTCACATTCGACAATCTCCGAACATACGACATTAAGCTGAATCCGGAAAAATGCGTCTTCGGCGTACCAGCCGGAAAGCTCTTGGGCTTCATTGTATCCGGTAGAGGAATTGAAGCAAACCCAGCCAAGATCCGAGCTCTGTCACAATTGGATATCCCAAAAGACCTCAAACAAATACAAAAATTGACTGGATGCGTGGCGGCTCTAAGCCGCTTTATCTCCCATTTGGGAGAAAAGGCATTACCCCTTTATCGCCTCCTTCGGTGCACCAAACACTTCGAGTGGACGGATGCCGCCACGGCCGGACTCGAAGAAGTAAAAGACATATTGGCAACAAATCCAGTCCTGGCCGCGCCCAACATGGGCGAACCAATGTTATTATATATCGCGGCAACACATCAAGTTGTAAGCGCGGTGCTCGTCGTCGAACGAAAAACGGACGGACACAAGTTCCCCCTTCAAAAACCAGTTTACTATGTGTCCACTGTCCTAACTCCATGCAAGTCCCGGTATCCACATTATCGAAAGATAGCGTACGCGATGTTCATGGCATCCCGGAAGCTGCGACACTACTTTCAAGAGTGTTCGATAACAGTAGCCTCCGAAGTACCTCTTAATGACATTATAAACAACCGCGACGCGACTGGCCGGATTGCAAAATGGGGCATCGAGCTCCTCCCGTTCGACATAACCTACAAGCCACGACAAGCTATTAAGTCGCAAGTTTTGGCCGACTTCGTAGCCGAATGGACTGAAGCCGAACTCCCTAAAGAGTACGGCGCATATTCCAATTGGATCATGCACTTCGACGGCTCCAAAATGTTGGCCGGCCTGGGGGCTGGCGTCGTCCTGACGTCCCCAACCAGAGACACAGTCTAATACATACTCCAGATAATGTACACAGACTCCAACAACGCAGCCGAATACGAGGCCCTTCTACATGGCCTCCGGATGGCGATCTCCATGGGCATTAAACGCCTAGAGGTGCGCGGGGATTCGAACCTCGCGATATCCCAAATAAATGGAGAATTCGACGCCAAGGATCCGAAAATGGCAGCTTACCACAACGCCGTCCTAAAAATGTCAGCTCAGTTTGAAGGGCTCGAATTTCACCATATAGCCCGGGATAATAACCAGGCGGCGGACGTATTGGCACGCATCGGCGCAAAGCGCGATGCCGTCCCTCCCAACATCTTCCTGGAGCGGCTTTTCAAGCCATCCGTACTATGGGAAGGGGAGTTCGGAAACAACAATCCGGACCCAGCCGCACCGCCCGACACCGAACATTCTGACACAATCGGCGGTTCTGCCAATGAAATAACACCTTCAGCCCACGAAATAATGGCGGTCATTGCCCCGTGGACCGAGCCATTCCTAGCCTACTTAACTAGGCAGGAACTTCCCGAGGACCAAAACGAGGCCCGCTGCATAGTACGAGATCTAAAGCCTATAAGGTCCATGAGGGAGAGCTTTATAAGAAAAGCACAACCGGAGTCCTTCAAAGGTGTATCTCCGAAGAGGAAGGGCGAAATGTTCTGGCTGAAATTCATGCCGGACTCGGTGGGCACCACGCCGCAGCCCGGGCCCTTGTAGGCAAGGCCTTCCATACAGGATTTTATTGGCTGACGGCCCGGGCAAATGCTCAGGACTTAGTCCGACGATGCGTCGGTTGCCATCTCTTTGCTAATCAAAGCCACATGCCACCCACCGCCCTCAAAACTATACCCATCACCTGGCCGTTCGCGGTCTGGGGGCTTGACATGGTTGGACCCCTTAAAGGAGGAACCCACAAGCAAAAATACCTATTGGTCATGGTGGATAAATTCACCAAATGGATAGAGGCCAAGCCAGTTAAGACGGCCGAATCCGGACCCGTGATAGACTTCATATCAGGGGTAGTACACCATTACGACGTCCCCCATAGCATCATCACTGATAACGGCATGAACTTCACGGCCGACGAGGTTAAACTCTGGTGCAAAAACATGGGCATCAAGCACGACTACGCTTCAGTCTATCACCCTCAAACTAACGGTCAAGTCGAGCGAGCAAATGGTCTAATCATGAGCGGCATTAAACCCAGACTAGTGCGGTCCCTCAAGGAATCTAACACGCACTGGGTAGAGGAGCTCGACTCCATACTCTGGGGGCTGCGGACCACGCCGAATCGCACTACCGGATTCACACCATTTTTTATGGTATACGGCGCAGAGGCAGTTCTGCCCTGCGACATAATTCATGACTCACATCGCGTGCGCATATACGAAGAAAGAGAAGCCGAGTTGGATCGGCAGGACAGTTTGGACGCCTTAGAGGAGGAGCGCGACGTGGCAAAAGCTCGTTCCGCATTCTATCAACAGCATGCTCGAAGATATCAAAGCAGAGAAGTACGGGCCAAAACATACAATGTTGGCGAACTAGTTCTACGCCTGCCGGACAAGAAAAAGGACAAACTCAAGCCCAAATGGGAAGGTCCCTTCATCATCGACCAAGTCCTGACCGGCGGAGTGTACCGTCTGCGAAACGCATCGGATAACCGACTCGAGCCGAACCCATGGAACGCAGCCCGTCTCCGAAGATTCTATGCCTAGCGCCGGACTCTGAGTTCGTCTCCTTCCTCCATCTACATTTTATACTTTAGCTGTCTTTCATTTCTCTCCTTCTCCCTCCTTTTTTCTTAAAGCCTTTGGAGGCTCGTCTGCACATTGTTCGCACACACTTGACGTGCTACTCGCACTCATTATACCTAGGGGCTTCTTTAACAAAAGCTTATTTATATGGGCTTTATGCCCAACACATGTGTCACACTTCCGCATGTACCTTTTATTCACCATTATATGCATCGATATGACTTAAGTTTTGGCCAAGCTGGGTTGCCTGGCTCCTGTGCTTACCCCTACGTTCCCAATTGTTCGGCTAGGTGGTAAAGGGAGCACCTCTGTGATTGTTATTGCCGAGTCAGCCGGATGTGTACCTGTGACACTCCAAAAATTTTATTTGGTTTTCAGCATAAACTTTGTGGTTTTTGAAAAGAGGCCATTTAAAATTTTCCAGAAAACCTTCCTCTTAGAAACTTCCTTTGCTTTGGCATGGATTTTATTTTTCTTCAAACTATGGTGTTTGATCTTTTGAAACTTCTTCTCTGTTGGTTCCCTCTCAAATTATTTTGGGATTTAATTTTATATTCTTTAAAAAAAAAGAAACTCTATGAAAATTTGGGATTTTCGTATCTTGGAAACCACCCATGACTTTGTATTTTGCCCATGTGGTAAAACCCCTCCAAAACCTCCCCTCCTCCTTGTAATCAACCTAAGTTCTCTGTCCCAACTAATCCAAGCAAGTTTTGGATTTTATTCTAATTTTCTTTCCCCACAAATCTTTTCTGCAAATTATTTGGAGCCTGAGAGATTTTCAAAGCAAGTACCCTTTTGCATTTGAGTTTTGACCTCAAACCAACTCTCCTGGATGGTCCTTTGTACCCACAACCCAGAACCATCTTGATCCACTCCTCCTCTTTTCAAATTTTTCAAATTTCAGTCTCTGCAAGTTTGGACCAGATTTGCCAAAATTGGTGAAATTCATATCTACACTTCTTCTAAAATTCCACCAAAATTCAGGCAGCCTACTGGAGCAATGAGTAGCCACTCCACCAAGTTTCAGCTCAAGGAAAAATCCCTGGATGCCTAGATCATTCTGTCGAACACCTTGCATGCACTGTTCTGTTCATCTTCAGTTAAGTTCAGAAATTCAGTGTCGTTTTTCCTTCGTCAGACTCGGTCACGCGGCCACAGTGCGCCCTGGCGCGTTGCATGCAGCCTCTTCCCCTTGACCAGCACCCCGCACACACGCTTGGCCGATTCCTGGCGTCGGTAGCGACGAGCCTCGCCGGCGTTGGAAGCTTCTGCGGTGGCTGCACCTTCCGTGGCGGCCAGCGAGGGCCCGAGCCCGCTCGCCACGCCACCCGGCGCCGCCCAACGCCCCCTGGCTCTCCGCGTGTCCCTGCCATGCCAGCGCACGCCCGTGGCACCGTCGCCGTGGCCCGGCAAGCACGGAACATGCTCCCTGCCGCCGACAGGCCGCGCCACCCCATTCCATCGAGCTCGCCCTAAACACCCAAATCCCGGCTAGTTTAGCACCCAAACGGACCTAGTGAACCCCCACGACGGTGCTCGACCCCTAAACCTCCCCGACCAAAGCACTGCGCCGCCGTAACCTTCACCGGAGATCCCCGTTCACGGCCACCGCCTCGGATCGCCTATAAAAAGGACCCCGAGCTCGCTCACGACCCCCACACCCTCACTGCACCTCTCCAAGACCCTGCCAAACCACCAGGAGGACCTCGAGGAGGTCTCCTCCCCCGACTCCGGCCGCCCCGTTCCGCCTTGGCCTCCACCTCGATTCGCTCCGGTGAGGCCATCGCCGGCGCCCAAACCCCGTCAGTTACCCCCTCTAGCTACCAGAAGTCTAACCCCCTCCTCAATTTGGCCTTCGCAGCTCCATCCGACGAGACCCTCGACCACCCGAACCGCCGTCCGCCAGAGCAAGGCTCGCCGTCGACGTGGTGCTCGCCGACCGCCACCACCACCACCAACCGACGCGGAAGGGTGCCCTGAACACGGAGGTACCCTCCAATCTTCCTGCCTCGCCGTGGATCGCCGCCGGCGACCACCGCGGCTCTCGGGCGCCGACGAGCTTCGTCCCCCGTTTGAAAGTTTAAACCTGACGAGTGGGACCCGCCCGTCAGCCTCTCAGATCCTTTTAAACGAATCGTTTTCTGAAAACGCCTTCGGGCAAAATACGCTTTCCCCTCTGGGCTGCCGTATTCAAGACTGGAACATTTTCTATTTTTATAAGCTAGCCCCTGGAAATCTTCTGTTTCATTACAGATGAGTCCCTAGACAAAAACCTTTATAACTTTTAAACAGAAAAGTATTTTTGATTGATCCTTTTTCTGTCCTCTTTAAAATTTTGTCTAGTTTTTTATCAGATTTATTTGAAAAATATTTGGAATAATTTTTGTGCACCTCTTTGTATTTACGATAGCGCATATATTTTCTTTATACCGTAGATACCGAAGGAGGTGACGGAGCCGCGAACTTCACCGAGCTAGGCTCCGACTACTCCGAACCAGGCAAGCATGTTTGAACTTTTGTTATGATGATTGTTTTGGCATGTTTGCATTAAGTAGTTTATGGCATGTTGATGAACATACCGACGAATGTCCCGTTACCTGAGACGATGAGGCAAGTGAGTTTCGAAAATCCATGAGTGGATGGATGTGAGTATGCATGGCCATGTGTTGGCATGAGGATGGGTAAGATGGCAGTGTTGTAGCATGCCAGGCTTATGCCAGACTATGTGACTTCAATGTCAACTCGTATCATTCCAGTTCCTTCCATTCTTCCTTCCTTGTACTACCACATGTTTTCCGCAAGGAATATGGCTTAGTAAGTTGTAAACCGCTTTCCTGGTACACACCAAAAAGGAGAGGTCATGATGATGGTTCCATGGCCCTGGATTAAAGGCAGTCATCCGGTCAGGGGGCATGGGTGTTTCCGGTTGGGACCGAGAGGGGGGCACCCCTTAGAGCGCGCGTATATAAATTTGATCCCATGCTATTCGAGATTGTGATCTCCCCGTCTCAAAAGTTTTTCTTGGACGATGTCTAGGGTGATTCCTAGCATCGAGAGGTAGGATGGGTGTGTACTGGTTAGCTGTGTTTTCTTCCGAAATACCGTAAACGGAACTAGTCCTTCGTGACTACGGAAATCCGTTGGCTGTGGGAAAATTTTTGTACAAACTCTGCAGAGTCATATATTCCTTCGAATCATCTATTCCATGTCCAAGTTCGATATTAACTTATCTTGACCAAATGTCAGTTTTGGTGATAGAGACTCCGGTGAACCGCATGAGTGCTAAGTCCGGTTAAATGATTATTCCTGTGGATGGACTAACCCGTTTATTCTCATGAATTGAATATTTATTATGAGCATTATTTCCTTGTGAATAAAGCCCTTTCTGTGATGTCGCCCCGACGTCCGACTGTGGCATTTCTTTTAAAGCCATTTATGCGGTGTCGCTAAGACGCCCGACTGTGGTATTTCTTTTAAAGCCCTTTCTGTGATGTCGCCCCGACGTCCGACTGTGGCATTCCTTTTAAAGCCCTTTATGTGGTGTCGCTAAGACGCCCGACTGTGGTATTTCTTTTAAAGCCCTTTCTGTGATGTCGCCCCGACGTCCGACTGTGGCATTTCTTTTAAAGCCCTTTATGTGGTGTCGCTAAGATGCCCGACTGTGGTATTTCTTTTAAAGCCCTTTCTGTGATGTCGCCCCGACGTCCGACTGTGGCATTTCTTTTAAAGCCCTTTATGTGGTATCGCTAAGACGCCCGACTGTGGCATCATTTCATTATATTTATTTGTTCACCTTTCGAGTCGCTTCAGACACCCGATCGGTCTTCATTTATGTTTTGTGGGATTTTAGGCGGACTACCGCCGTTTCCCTTTTACTTACCTCGTTATGCTAATTTTTGAATGTACATTGGTGAATTAATCATGACGCATTCATGCATGCATTTGTTATATCTTACATACGAACTGTCTTGCGAGTACTTTCAAAGTACTCACTGGCTTGTTGATTTGGCCAGATGCTGACGAAGGCGATCTCATGGATGAAGAATTTGATAGTGAGTCCGACGCCTAGAGGAGTCCCAGTCAGTCTCGTACGACCCTGGATTTGGTCACTGTATTATATCCGCTTCCGCTACCAAATAAATTCATCGAGCCTCACCTCGACGCTCGATGAGATGACAGTTTTAGAGACTTGTATCTCTCTCCCCGCTGTGTTTCTCCACCACCGCTCTATCCTCGAGTCAGTAGTATGCCTCCACACCACTGTGTCATGTCCGCCATTATGTATATTTATTGGCGTGCTTGTAATAATTTGGTTGAGCAACCGTAGTTCGACCCTGTAATATATTTTATGCTACTGGCTTATTGTATCAAGAATTTGTCTACCAGTGAGGAGGATTTCTCTCATACTGGACTCAAAAGATTGGTTTCTCAATAAATATTTTTATTGGAAAAACCGGTCGTGACAAGCTTGGTACCAGAGCCAGGCTGACTGTTGGAAGCCACTAGGTGCGATCGCTAATTGGTTATTAGCATGATTGAGCCTT
This sequence comes from Triticum aestivum, assembly GCF_018294505.1. Classification (NCBI taxonomy): domain Eukaryota; kingdom Viridiplantae; phylum Streptophyta; class Magnoliopsida; order Poales; family Poaceae; genus Triticum; species Triticum aestivum. Next base: position 227,665,500 of record NC_057798.1, read on the forward strand.
TTCATATTTTCTTGATTGTAGTCATTTTCTGTCAGTCAGCATAAATTTATGATCTGACCATGCAGAATTTTTGCCTACCTTTGTAGATGGCCGACAACAGCTGCGAGTCTCAGACCTTCGCCAACGTGCCCGATGGGTTCGTCAAGCTTCTTTCCTTCATCGTTCAGGTCGTGATGGGGCCATCTATGCGCCCAGTCTTCACACTCTGCCAGCACCGAGTCAACGACAGTCTGAACATGCACCAGGCCGCGGTGCAGTTCAAGGGAGGGCGTGGTGAGTTACGCCGCTTCCGGTTCTTGGGAAGAGCCATGCCTACGGAGAGGCATGCTATGCAGATGGCAGCCCGCGAGGCGATAGCTCGTCTCAGGGATGTCCTTCCCGTGATGAAGACTTGTCGTTACCGTTATCTTCCATGCCATGTGCCTTACACCTGTCACTACGCATTCTCCTACCCCAGAGGAGAACGAGACGAGGCTTTTGAGATGCTCATTGAGTATCTCCGGGCCCTGGAGGCAGCCTTCGACAACCTGGTGGACGACTTCGTGGTTGCCCGCATGGACTCAGTTCATGGCTGTGCTGCCAACAGGAGGGAGCTCCTACCCACCGCACCGCCACTGACTTTGGTCTCGTCCTCAGCATCTTATACGCCTACTCGTCGCCTACCTTCTACCGAAGAATTCAACCAAGTCATTGCGCCCACTCCAGCGCGCACTGCACCACCCTTCGCGCCCACTCCTGTTCGTGTTGTTCCGCCCCTGGCACCCGCTCCGTCCACTCTGCGCAACACTACACGTATGGAGCCTATTAGCAAGGAGGAAGTCGAGTCCCCAACCTCGCTACGCCTCGCCCTCGGCAGGGCAAAGGAGGTCGTCAACATCTCCGCCTGAGTACGCTTAGCCGCCATGTAATGTACCGCTTTGTATGATATGTTTATATGTACATAGGTTGTGAGAAGTAGCCTGTTTGCGCATCATGTAGGATCTGGAGAAGTGCACTAGCCTAAATAACATGTCAGGATTATGTACGCATATCCTGAGTGATGTATTGTATAATTACCGCCCACGTGTAAGATATGTAATGAGCAGTCCTTCTCCGTGCGCTAGTCGATTGGTTTTTCTTAAGTAAGCTTGGTTATTTAATTTGCCAGCTTTATGCATTTATGGATTTGTTTTTGCGACTCTTTCCGCTTTTCTTATGGGTTTTACAAATATATCCCCAGAGTGAAAAATGTCTCGTCCTTGGACTCGCTCCATGCCAACTCCACCAGAGGAAAATTATGATGCACAACCCAGCAACGAGTTCACTCAGGGACAGTCAAGCCAACAGGGCAGTGAATCGGCACTTTCACAAATGTGCCGCCTTTATGAGCAGAGTCAGCAACAACATCGGGAAATGATGAACCAAGTCATCAACATGGGAAATCACCATGGACAGTATCAGCAGCTTTCCAAGTTATCTGAGCTATAGAAGACACGTCCCCAATCATTTTCTCATACTGACAAGCCTCTTGAAGCCGAGGATTGGCTTCGAGATATGGAGAGAAAATTAATTATTGCAAAATGTTCAGATCTCGAGAAAGTACTATATGCTCCACACTATCTCACAGGAGCAGCTGCATCATGGTGGGAGAATTTTCTGCACATGCACCCCAACGAAAATGATATAACCTGGGATGATTTCAAGGAAGGTTTCCATGGTGCACACATTCCCAAGAGTATTATGAAAATTAAGAAGAGAGAGTTCGATGATCTCAAACAAAGGAACATGACAGTGTCAGAATACAACGGTCAATTTACTCTATTGTCCCGCTATGCCAATGAAGAACGTATGACTGAAAGCAAGAAGATGGAGAAATTCCTTGACGGTCTGGCGCCCGCGCTTAAATGCCAACTGGTAGTTCACACTTTTCCAGATTATAAGACACTAGTGGACAAAGCTATTACTCTGGAAAATGAGAGACGTAGCTTGGAGGATTTACGTAAGCGAAAAAGAGACCAGACTACTCTTGCACGCAACCACCGAAGCAGGACAGATTTTCAGAAAGGTGGGACACACAAACCTACAACAAACATCTCTCGCCCAACCAAGAATTTCCATGCAAGGGACAAAGAGTTCACATATCGCCCAGGCGTTACTTGCTACGCTTGTGGAGAAGAAGGGCACTATGCCAAACAGTGCCCCAAGCCAAGGAACTCGACCCCGAAGCCAAACAATGGTGGAAATAATTCAGCGCCCAAGCGCAACAATTTCAACCCCAACAACAACCACAAGAAGGGTCATCTAAACCACGTGACCAAAGAAGAAGCACAAAATGCTCCGGATATCGTACTCGGTACGTTTCCTGTCAACACAATACCTGCAACGATTTTGTTTGATTCTGGAGCTTCTCACTCATTCATTTCGAAAAGTTTTGCTTTGCAAAATAATTTTTCGATGTTTCCCTTGGGAAAATCCATGATCATCAAGTCCCCTGGGATTCAGCAAGTTACTCAGAGTTACTGTCAGGATGTGGTCATTGAGTTCGAAGGATTGAAATTTTTCGCCAATCTTATTGTATTGGAAAATAAAGGACTGGATGTCATCCTAGGGATGGACTGGTTAACCACCAACAAAGGTTTTATTGACTGTTTCAACCGGACCGTAATTCTCACGCACCACCATGGGAAGAAAATAAAAGTATCAGCCAAGGAAAGAAAAATACCCCGGCAGCCGAGATTGAATAAGGTGGACGTTTCTGAGTTAAGCAAGGTTCCAGTAGTATGTGAATTTCCAGACGTATTTCCCGAAGAACTAGGCATGCCACCAGACCGAGAAATAGAATTCAGCATTGAGCTAGCACCAGGAACCACCCCCATATACAAGAAACCATACAGAATGGCACCATCCGAGTTGATCGAGTTGAAGAAACAAATAAAGGAATTACTGGACAAGGGATACATTCGAGCCAGCTCCTCACCTTGGGGATCACCAATTTTATTTGCCAAAAAGAAGGATGGAACACTAAGATTGTGCATAGACTACCGAGCACTTAACATGGTCACAGTCAAGAACAAATACCCGATGCCACGAATAAATGATTTATTTGATCAGCTTGCTCAGGCCAAGGTATTCTCAAAGATTGACTTAAGGTCAGGATACCATCAATTAAAAGTGCGAACAGAAGATATCCCCAAAACAGCCTTCACCTCTAGATATGGACTATATGAGTTCACAGTTATGCCTTTTGGATTAACAAACGCCCCCGCATATTTTGTTCACCTCATGAACAAAGTATTTATGAAGTTTATGGACAAGTTCGTTGTGGTATTTATCGATGATATTCTGATATACTCCAAAACACCAGAAGAGCACGCGGAACATCTCAGGATTGTGCTAGGAGAACTCGGGAAACATCAATTGTATGCCAAGTTCAGCAAGTGCGAATTTTGGCTAAGACAAGTAGGCTTTCTAGGTCACGTGCTGACCCAAGACGGTATCGCAGTGGACCCGGAGAAAGTTAGGGCCATACTTGACTGGAAGGCACCAGCCAGCGTAACGGACATATGAAGTTTCTTGGGAATGGCAGGATACTACCGCAGATTTATTGAAGGATTCTCCACTCTAGCCAAGCCAATGACGCAGTTGCTCAAGAAGGACAAGAAGTTTGAATGGACAGAAGCCTGCGAAAAAAGTTTCCAAGAGTTAAAACAGAAATTAACCACAGCACCGGTATTAATTATGCCAGACATACACAAAAACTTTGAGGTGTATTGTGACGCATCCCGAAAAGGTCTCGGGTGCGTGTTGATGCAAGAAGGCAAGGTTGTCGCATACGCTTCACGACAACTCCGTAAGCATGAGGAAAATTATCCCACTCATGACTTAGAAATGGCAGCAGTCATTCATGCACTTAAGGAATGGAGGCATTTCTTACTTGGGAATCGATGTGAAATATACACGGACCATAAAAGTCTCAAATATATTTTCACACAGCCAGAACTAAACTTACGGGAACGACGCTGGTTGGAATTGGTAAAAGATTATGATGTCGGTATCCACTATCATCCAGGGAAAGCAAATGTAGTGGCTGATGCTCTTAGTCGAAACCCCAGCTCCGACGAAAACAGTCTGCAAAGTTTGAGACCTGAATTCCAACAAGAATTTGCCAAACTCAACTTGTTAATGATCGCGGGAGGCACCATATCAAACTTGGAAATAAAGCCCGACCTTGTGGAGAAAATTAAAGAAGCTCAGCCTGGTCACCCCAGCATTGAAGGAATTAAAAGAAAGGTGAGTATGGGCAAGGCCTCGGAATTTGTCATAGGCGATGATGGAATATTATGGTACGGGGACAGACTCTGCGTGCCAAACATAGAGGACCTCAGACAGCAAATCCTAGCTGAAGTACACACCACTCCATATTCAATCCACCCTGGAGGAACCAAAATGTATAAGGATATTCAGGAAAGATTTTGGTGGCATGGTATGAAGAGGGACATAGCCACATTCGTTGCATGTTGCGATTCTTGTCAACGCATAAAAGTTGAGCATCAAAAACCAGCCGGACTACTGCAACCAAACAAAATACCTGAGTGGAAATGGGATGAAATAGGGATGGATTTTATTGTCGGACTACCTCGGTCATGACACGGGAATGATGACATATGGGTCATCACCGATAGATTAACCAAGGTGGCACATTTCATTCCAGTGAAGACCACCTACAACACTCAGAAGCTTGCCAGGATTTATCTCTCCCGTATAGTTTGTCTGTATGGAGTCCCGAAGACTATAATATCCGACAGAGGCACTCAATTTGTCTCGAGATTCTGGGATCATTTACAACAGGCTCTGGGAACTCAATTGGCCTTCAGCACAGCCTATCATCCCCAGACTGATGGACAGACTGAATGCGTAAACCAAATTTTAGAAGACATGCTGAGAGCATGTGTCCTCACCTATGGAACCAGTTGGGAAGAAAGCCTGCCATATGCCGAGTTCGCATACAACAACAGTTACCAGGCCAGCCTGCAAATGGCTCCTTTTGAAGCCCTATATGGACGGAGATGTCGTACCCTGCTAAATTGGTCAGAGACCGGAGACAGCCGTATCTTCGGCCCAGACGTGCTCAAAGAAGCCGAGGAAAAAGTCAAGCTAATCAGGGACCGACTCAAGACCGCTCAAAGCCGACAGAAGAGTTATTACGATCAGAAACATCGTGGGGTCAATTTTGAACCCGGTGAATTTGTGTACCTACGAGTATCACCTATGAGGGGACTGCAACGGTTTAAGATTAAAGGAAAGTTAGCACCAAGATTCATTGGACCATTCTGCATAGTGGCACGAAGAGGCACTGTAGCCTACCAGCTAGACTTACCCGAAGACTTGTCCGACATTCACGACGTGTTCCACGTCTCTCAATTAAGGAAGTGTGTAAGCAAACCAGAGAAACAAGTATTCCATGAGAACATTGATGTGCAGCCAGACCTCACTTATCGGGAACGCCCAGTAAAAATATTAGAGGAGTCTGAAAGGAGAACCCGACAGAAGACCATCAAGTTTTTCAGAGTACAGTGGAGCAACCACACCGAGAGCGAAGCAACTTGGGAAAGAGAGGATTTTCTTCGGACAGAACATCCATACTTATTTAAGGATCAGCTGGAATCTCGGGGACGAAATTTTTCCTAAGGGGGTAGGTGTTGTGACACTCCAAAATTTTTATTTGGTTTTCAGCATAAACTTTGTGGTTTTTGAAAAGAGGCCATTTAAAATTTTCCAGAAAACCTTCCTCTTAGAAACTTCTTTGCTTTGTCAAGGATTTTATTTTTCTTCAAACTATGGTGTTTGATCTTTTGAAACTTCTTCTCTGTTGGTTCCCTCCCAAATTATTTTGGGATTTAATTTTATATTCTTTAAAAAAAACTCTATGAAAATTTGGGATTTTCATATCTTGGAAACCACCCATGACTTTGTATTTTGCCCATGTGGTAAAACCCCTCCAAAACCTGCCCTCCTCCTTGTAATCAACCTAAGTTCTCTGTCCCAACTAATCCAAGCAAGTTTTGGATTTTATTCTAATTTTCTTTCCCCTCAAATCTTTTCTGCAAATTATTTGGAGCCTGAGAGATTTTCAAAGCAAGTACCCTTTTGCATTTGAGTTTTGACCTCAAACCAACTCTCCTGGATGGTCCTTTGTACCCACAACCCAGAACCATCTTGATCCACTCCTCCTCTTTTCAAATTTTTCAAATTTCAGTCTCTGCAAGTTTGGACCAGATTTGCCAAAATTGGTGAAATTCATATCTACACTTCTTCTAAAATTCCACCAAAATTCAGGCAGCCTACTGGAGCAATGAGTAGCCACTCCACCAAGTTTCAGCTCAAGGAAAAATCCCTGGATGCCTAGATCATTCTATCAAACACCTTGCATGCACTGTTCTGTTCATCTTCAGTTAAGTTTAGAAATTCAGTGTCGTTTTTCCTTCGTCAGACTCGGTCACGCGGCCACAGTGCGCCCTGGCGCGTTGCACGCAGCCTCTTCCCCTTGACCAGCACCCCGCACGCACGCTTGGCCGATTCCTGGCGTCGGTAGCGACGAGCCTCGCCGGCGTTGGAAGCTTCTGCGGTGGCTGCACCTTCCGTGGCGGCCAGCGAGGGCCCGAGCCCGCTCGCCACGCCACCCGGTGCCGCCCAATGCCCCCTGGCTCTCCGCGTGTCCCTGCCATGCCAGCGCACGCCCGTGGCACCGTCACCGTGGCCCGGCAAGCACGGAACGTGCTCCCTGCCGCCGACGGGCCGCGCCACCCCGTTCCGTCGAGCTCGCCCTAAACACCCAAATCCCGGCTAGTTTAGAACCCAAACGGACCCAGTGAACCCCCACGACGGCGCTCGACCCCTAAACCTCCCCGACCAAAGCACTGCGCCGCCGTAACCTTCACCGGAGATCCCCGTTCACGGCCACCGCCTCGGATCGCCTATAAAAAGGACCCCGAGCTCGCTCACGACCCCCACACCCTCACTGCACCTCTCCAAGACCCTGCCAAACCACCAGGAGGACCTCGAGGAGGTCTCCTCCCCCGACTCCGGCCGCCCCGTTCCGCCTCGGCCTCCACCTCGATTCGCTCCGGTGAGGCCGTCGCCGGCGCCCAAACCCCATCAGTTACCCCCTCTAGCTACCAGAAGTCTAACCCCCTCCTCAATTTGGCCTTCGCAGCTCCATCCGACGAGACCCTCGACCACCCGAACCGCCGTCCGCCGGAGAAAGGCTCGCCGTCGACGTGGTGCTCGCCGACCGCCACCACCACCACCAACCGACGCGGAAGGGCGCCCTGAACACGGAGGTACCCTCCGATCTTCCTGCCTCGCCGTGGATCGCCGCCGGCGACCACCGCGGCTCTCGGGCGCCGACGAGCTTCGTCCCCCGTTTGAAAGTTTAAACCTGACGAGTGGGACCCGCCCGTCAGCCTCTTAGATCCTTTTAAACGAATCGTTTTCTGAAAACGCCTTCGGGCAAAATACGCTTTCCCCTCTGGGCTGGCGTATTCAAGACTGGAACGTTTTCTATTTTTATAAGCTAGCCCCTGGAAATCTTCTGTTTCATTATAGATGAGTCCCTGGACAAAAACCTTTATAACTTTTAAACAGAAAAGTATTTTTGATTGATCCTTTTTCTGTCCTCTTTAAAATTTTGTCTATTTTGTTATCAGATTTATTTGAAAAATATTTGGAATACTTTTTGTGCACCTCTTGGTATTTACGATAGCGCATATATTTTCTTTATACCGTAGATACCGAAGGAGGTGACGGAGCCGCGAACTTCACCGAGCTAGGCTCCGACTACTCCGAACCAGGCAAGCATGTTTGAACTTTTGATATGATGATTGTTTTGGCATGTTTGCATTAAGTAGTTTATGGCATGTTGATGAACATACCGACGAATGTCCCGTTACCTGAGACGATGAGGCAAGTGAGTTTCAAAAATCCATGAGTGGATGGATGTGAGTATGCATGGCCATGTGTTGGCATGAGGATGGGTAAGATGGCAGTGTTGTAGCATGCCAGGCTTATGCCAGACTATGTGACTTCAATGTCAACTCGTATCATTCCAGTTCCTTCCATTCTTCCTTCCTTGTACTACCACATGTTTTCCGCAAGGAATATGGCTTAGTAAGTTGTAAACCGCTTTCCTGGTACACACCAAAAAGGAGAGGCCGTGATGATGGTTCCATGGCCCTGGATTAAAGCCAGTCATCCGGTCAGGGGGCATGGGTGTTTCCGGTTGGGACCGAGAGGGGGGCACCCCTTAGAGCGTGCGTATATAAATTTGATCCCATGCTATTCGAGATTGTGATCTCCCCGTCTCAAAAGTTTTTCTTGGACGATGTCTAGGGTGATTCCTAGCATCAAGAGGTAGGATGGGTGTGTACTGGTTAGCTGTGTTTTCTTCCGAAATACCGTAAACGGAACTAGTCATTCGTGACTACGGAAATCCGTTGGCTGTGGGAAAAATTTTGTACAAACTCTGCAGAGTCATATATTCCTTCGAATCATCTATTCCATGTCCAAGTTCGATATTAACTTATCTTGACCAAATGTCAGTTTTGATGACAAAGACTCCGGTGAACCGCATGAGTGCTAAGTCCGGTTAAATGATTATTCCTGTGGATGGACTAACCCGTTTATTCTCATGAATTGAATATTTATTATGAGCATTATTTCCTTGTGAATAAAGCCCTTTCTGTGATGTCGCCCCGACGTCCGACTGTGGCATTTCTTTTAAAGCCCTTTATGTGGTGTCGCTAAGACGCCCGACTGTGGTATTTCTTTTAAAGCCCTTTCTGTGATGTCGCCCCGACGTCCGACTGTGGCATTCCTTTTAAAGCCCTTTATGTGGTGTCGCTAAGACGCCCGACTGTGGTATTTCTTTTAAAGCCCTTTCTGTGATGTCGCCCCGACGTCCGACTGTGGCATTTCTTTTAAAGCCCTTTATGTGGTGTCGCTAAGACGCCCGACTGTGGCATCATTTCCTTATATTTATTTGTTCACCTTTCGAGGCGTCGCTTCAGACACCCGATCGGTCTTCATTTATGTTTTGTGG